>NC_056739.1:565064893-565159872 GCF_019279795.1 Protopterus annectens | reverse complement strand
TTGTTACCCTATCTATATATCTACATATATATGTATATCCCTATATATCGACATATATATCTCTCTCTCTCCCTCTCTCTCTCTCTCTCTCTATATATATATATATATATATGTATGTTGATTTATATATATATATATATATATATATATATATATATATATATGTATATATATATAGAGAGAGAGAGAGCAAACACCTTTCATTGGGTACATGGCGGTTTGTCTTATTTTCACACAATCTTCCCTTTTGTGTTTTAACCTATCATAATACACGACTGCTGTTAGTACATCTCAGGTAGCTTAGTGGTAGGTTACTGTGAAGATTGTGTACATGGTTGCGTGTTCTAATCCTGGCATTGGTCATTTTACCTCTCAGAGCAAGCACCGGCAGTGCAAGAGTGATTAATGCACATTTCAGTGGTTATGAGCAGCTTTGCCCGTGATCTGCTCGATGTTCAGCAAAGGTTAAACCTGTGTGGTGCTTATCCATGTAGTCACGTTTAAGCGCCACTTACCAGCACTTACCGGTGCAATAACCCACTAACGACTGCTTAAAAGTGCTTTAATCACCCTGCATCCAACATCCCTTATTCGGGACCTCAAAATGACGTAACAGCCCTTGTAGGTCTTGAAACTGGGACCATGAACACCACAGTCACTGGCTTTACCACTGAGGCATCTGAGATATGTACAACTTTTATGGTGTTTAGTATGTACAGTGTACTACAGCCGTTCCTCACTACTGCAAACAAATGTGTAAGTCAGTTGGTATACATATGTATGATACCTGTTAATGTTCATATGTTTGTTGAAGCCAGTACTGCAGTGTGACCTGACATGATGTACTATGGATGAGAATGGTTCTTGTTTTGTGTCCTTTTTACATTGTCCCCATACTCCATGTGTACCCCTCCAGTTCACGTAATGAACATCCAACACAGGCCCTCCTTGATGCATATTCCATTAGCCAGCAGTCCTCCCCCACACCAATCTCCACATACACAACAACCACTGCTTCTATGGGGAATTAGGTTAACATTAATAGTTATAATACCAGAGCTGCATGTGTTTTGCATACACTTCTATCCATTTGGAATGCTTCTGTGTCACAAAGTGTGTTCATAGATGTTTTTATATATATATATATATATATATATATATATATATATATATATATATATATATATATATATATACATATGTATTATATATATATATATATATATATATATATATATATATATATATATATATATATATATATATATATATATATATATATATAGATAGATATATTTATAGAGATATAGATGTTACTGTATATAAATATATATATATATATATATATATATATATATATATATATATATATATACATACACATATGTATTTTATATATATATATATATATATATGTATTACATATATAGATATATTTAGTTTTAATTTGTAACACTTATACATATGTAGACTTGTATATGTTGATTCATACATTACAGTACATTACAATGTACTGTACATATGTACACAAAGTGACTGTCCCATTTGTGGTCGGTACTGTGAAATGCCTGTAGTATAAGGTGTAGTCTAACGACCACTAAACATGTATACAAATTAGATGGCTCAGTGGTAGGTCCCCTGACTATGGTGTGCATGGTCCAGGGTTCAACACCTGCAATGTATTAGACATGTTTTACTACAGAATAAGGCTAATGTAAGCAGGTTTAAAGCTGTTTGTGTGATATTATACCAGCGGTTGTACACAGTTAAACAAACTTTACATCCTACAACCTGTGCACGCAAATATGGCTACTTCTGCTAACTACACAGGATATATACATTTCAGTGATGTAACATCTCACTATGTGCTTGCATAACATTATATTGTCTGTTAACTGTACTCTCCAGCACACATGGGTTTATGTGTGTTCCAAATGTTTATTATTCTGAGGAATACTACCTATATATGCAAGCTGTGGTTAAGGTATACTATGTAACATGTAAAACATCTCTGACTTTATTGGGATTTGAACCATGAATGCACAGATATTATGCAAATGCTGCAGCCATTACACTGTTGACATTAACGTTCCTTCTGTCTATTTCCTATGTCCATGAATCCTATGTGTAAGCTTGGCTACACAACAGGCGGAGTTACCCACACCCAGTGAGCTTCTCAAAATACTGACATAACACATGAATTGAGAGACATTAACATCCTAACTACATTTAACATAGCCCCTCACTGACACACTTCAGGGGAAACCTTGATGTGTGACTGGCCAACAGTATATACACCTCTAGTATCATGTGTCCCAGACACATACAGCCATGGTGTGGGGGAGCCACTCCAGTTTTACAGCTGCAAGACCTGTTGGGGAAATTGGATGCTACTGGTTTGTCATGTTAACATGCCCTTTTGAGATCACTATGTGCCCCTATCACCCTACAGCACCCCAGTCTTCAACAGCTTCCAGCAACTCTGCCTGGAATCACTTCATTGGCTAGGCTTAGTTACTTCATCAATGGTGCAGATAAAGCCACCACACTGTAGCTATGCTTCTAAATGCACTTGGACAGATAGCCTACTACCTATCTGTGAACCTCTACAGTGCAAGCCATCTCCAACATCATATGTGATTATATAGAGTTTTCTGATCACAATATACAGTGTAAAATCACCATGTAGTCAGACAACAGTTAAGTACAGCAAGAACATACAGACTACTGATACTTAATCACTCCAAAAGCCTATCTTGGAAGCTAGTGGACTTATATAGGTTTTAGGCTTTGTATTGCTTACCAGTAGGTTACCTACAGGAAAGATGGGACACAAGCACAGATGGTAAACATGCCTGTAACAATACCATACCAACTTGCATGTGTCAGCCTAAGGCTTTGGAATGCTGGGCAAGGCTATTGGCGCCCCCATGGTGCCATTTTTAGGCATGTCTCAGAGGTGAATCTCACCTCCATGAACTGCACAATAGCGGAATCAATGACGGTTAGGCTACTCAACACCAAGGGTAGTACTCACAACATGCACACACTCATAGCATCCCATAGTATGGACAACATCTACATCTGTTCTGTGACTGGGACCTGTATAAGGCTCCTGTGAACACACCAGCACTACCAGACTACAACCCATAACACAAATTTCAGCCACTGAACATGGACTGGCACAGACATGGAGGGGTGTATCCATTTTCATCGGGGATATCTACACCTCCAAGTTAGTGGGGCAGCATGATACCTGTGTGATCATCCATGTGCAGCTAACATCAGCCAAGACTGCAATGTAAACTGTGAGCTGCTACAGATAACCCTCCATGACTGAGGAGCACCACTACAACTATCTGGAGACAGTGTTAAACATGACAGTCCTACCAGACACCCTGTTATTGGTCAATGTCAGCTACTCTACACTTAACTGGATAACGTACTTGAGTATTCACTTCCAGGCCCAGCACTTCCTGGGATTTATCACCTCATATGGCCTGTTTCCGTTGGTAGATGGACTAACAAGAGGTGAAAACATACTAGAAGTGGTAATCACCGACATGTGCAACAGGTGCACTACAGCAGAGGTAAACCGGTCACTGTTTTGATCTGACCATGAAATATTCGCTGATGATTTCCACTCCCAACCATCTCCTCACCCAAGGAACATACAGTGAATACCTTTCCTACAGCTAAATTCACAGTACTAATGACAGAGGTGGGAGGGTTCACAGTCCCCACACTCAGGGATGACACTGCTCAAGATACAGACAGAATTACAAATGCACTCTATAAGCACCTACAAAGATGTATGGGTCGTGCCATCAATGGTAAACCAGGACTCGCTACTCCTGCACAGACACCAGTCTGCTGGACCCCTGCAATATACAGGCTATACAACAGAAGTAGGACAGTAGTCCAGAACAACAACAAATCCCAAGACATGCAGACATCCATGACCAGTATTAGTAAGACACTTATGTTACTCATGAAATCATCCAAGGCTGACATCCACAGGTAAATAGACATGGATTCAGAAGATGACCACAAAGGCTTCTTTGGCTATGTCACGGATCTAAGCAGTAACACACAGATTTGCACTGTGCTGGTGCAATATTGCACTGAATATACTGACCCTACTGATATCACCAACACACTTGATGATACATTTTGTGCAAGCTTCACCCCCTACATGGTCCACAACAATACCCAAAATGTACAGTATCCCAGAAATCAGAGACATACAGGTGGTAATGGCCCTTTCAAATGGCATGACAGAACATCAATGGAGGCAGATTGTGTCCTAGACCACATCCTGCAGACATTACAAGACAAAGTGACTCACCTAATATAGCAATTCAACATCAGCCTCTACACAGGCTACATGCCCATTCAATGGTGCATGGCAACAGCTATTTCACTCCATTAAGGTGGTAACACAACTGACCATGGTAACTACCACCCCATAAGCCTGAGTAGCCTGATCTGCACGGCTATGGAGCGCATCCTCATGGCACTCATTAACATAGACAATGGTAACCTCCAGACACTTGACCCAACACAGGTCAGCTTGACTGAGTGCAGATCATGCCTACTGAACCTGTTTGACATTTTACAATCACCTAGACTTTAGGTGTGGGGTGTGGTAGTTCACACATACTACCTGGACCTTGCCAAGGGATTTGACACCATTCCCCATTCAGGTATTATTTCTAAACTCACCAGCCAGTACATACACCCATACATCACAGGTTGGTTTGCCAACAGGCTTACACACAGAACCCACATGGTAAGCCTAGCAGCCTCCAGGTCCACCACTTGACCAGTCACAATTGATGTCCCACAGGACTCAGTCCTGGGACCCCTACTGTTTGCCATATACTTCTCAGAGGTACGGGCTAACACAGGTGGACTACAGCAGGCCATGTCTGGTGATTACTGCAAACTGGGAGCCATAACTGACAGTCCAGCTGTCACAGACGTCCTTCAAGGGGCCTCACATAGACCAGCACAGGGTGTCAGAGTCATGGCCTCCAGCTAAAGGCCACATACTGCATGGTCATTCCATTTTGGGAAACTACACACACACATATTAACACATGAGTGGCAGACACTATAATTTAGATGATGTAATGGGTATGTGGGGACTACATTAGATAGTGATCTCTCCTTTGACAATCATATCTGTGAAGTAGTTAGGACATCCATCTATGTAGCCCATCTGATTACATAAGGGTTCGAATCTAGACAGACTAAGGTTATTGTGCCCCTTTACTCATCACTCATCAATCCCATCATCGAGTATGATAACCCATTTTGGATGTACCTCAGAAGACATATCCAACAGCTGGAAGGGCCACAAACGTACCTCTCAAGAGGATTAATGGCCTCAAACATGTGTCCTATGCTGCCAGACTGCATGAACTCTTGCATTACTCAGTGGCATCTTGTTTACTCAGAGATGATATTTGCTGGCCAACAAAGTTGTGTCCAAGTCAGGCTTAATGGATATGCTCCACCTATGGGAATCCATGTCACAGTGAGCCACACACTGTAATGAGCTACACCTTGCCACAACCATAACTGGAAGATGCTGGAGTGACAGATTCCTGTCACGGGTACTCACCATGCTTTGGAGCTATATCCCTGATTACATTATACTGAGCCTCTCACTAACACTCCAGGGAATTCTTGCAGAGTGGGTGGGGAACAGTGGATACACCCCAGGGATCCTGCAATTGGCTCTGTTCCACAGACAGACAGTTAGTTAATCAATGGGGTGGCGACAGCAGACACATTTTCGCTAGGCTTATGAATGGCCTTGGGCAGTTAGGCAAGTACCTACCTATGTACCTATGAACCTATACATACAGTATCGACACATGCTGATAGCTTAATTTACTGTTCAGGTATTGACTTACCTTGTGCCAATGGCAGTTGTGTGTACAATAGTTGAGGGCTGCCTATGTAGGATGCACACAGTAGACCAACTATACATGACAATTTACAGGTGGTCATGTGTGTGTGCCATCCATGTTTACTGTGTGTGCAGGTGGAGAAGGGTGTCAGTCCATAGGTGCCTACACTGTCAATGTGTGTGCTTTACATTCCCTCTTTGCCAAGGCATGGGCATACTGGGCACACCTCCATCTGCCTACTGGGGCTGGCACAGGGTATTTGTGGTCTGCGTCTCTCTGTGCCTGTGGGGCCCTTGGCAATGGTGGTGGGCTGTAAGGGGCTTCACCAGTCTGTCCCTGCTGCAGCTGTTTCCACAGGATCATATTGTGTAGCATGGCACATACTATGGAGATGTGGGCACACATGCCTGGAGAGTAATGCAAGGCTCCACCAGATATGTCCAAGCAATGGAACCATGATTTCTGCATCTCAAACACATGCTTTATGATGATTCTGGTTTGTGCGTGTGCCTCATTATGGCATTCTTGCATGGGTGTGTGTGCATTTCTGATGACAGTCATCATCCACGGTTCCAGTGCATAGCCAGCATCCCCCACCAGGTGGCCATATGGGATGTCCCCCCTGGCAAATACCTGATACAGCTGTGAGGCATGCCAGATGTGGGAGTCATGATAGCTTCCAGGGCTGCCAGCGCACACATCCATGATAATGCCCTGGGCATTGCACATGACCCGGCAGTTGATGGAGGGGTATCCCTTGCAGTTTATGTATCGCCTACCCTGCTCACTGGGTGGTGACTTGATGTGTATGTGCATGCAGTGTATTGCACCCAGTACCTCTGGGTAGTCTGCCACATGGTGGAAGAGATGCATATTGCTGGTCAACTTGTCCTGCATTCGGGGGAAGTATATGTGCTCATTGGCATGTGGTAACATGGCATCCAGGAACTGGTGGAGTACCCTGGATGCTGATGCCTGTGACATCCCCATGATATCCCCAGTTGGTCTTTGAAAGGTACCTGTGGCTAGTATTCTCAAGCTTACACATACCTTTGTATCCACTGGGATGGGTTCCCCTCTGTTATTTCTAGCTCTGAGGCATGGCCGACACAGCTTAACAAGTTGCTGTATGGTGTCCCTGTCCACCCTATAATGCTCTACTATCTCCAGATCATGTAGCCCCTGGCAGGTTACCCTGGGTCTGAACACTCTTCTCCTCCAGTGTCTGAGATGGTTGTCAGCATCATCCTCCACACCACCTTCAGTCTCCAACACATGCTGGTGAATCAAAGCTATGGCAGCCCCTAACATGTACATATTAAAGTTCCCCGTCTGTATACAAAAATGGTGCAGAGTGTCTGGGAATACACAAGTGTGTGTGTGGGGCTTTCACACTTTATACTATTGTGCAATGGATGCTGCTATTGTAATTGGGTGCGTATGTGTAATTCCAGCTGTGGGGTATCTTAATTATGGGTTTTACAGCAGGTACTGCTATTGTGGGGCCTTTGGTGTTGACTTACGCTTGGCTGCCGTGATTCATCTATTGCCCTTTACTTCACTTTTCAACTCGGTTCCCCTCCCATTGTCAGGCATGCATCCAGCTGCTGGCTTTCTTGTTTTGTACTTTCCCAACCCAGGATTGTGATGCGAAATGTGTTATGTAGCTGATCTACTGCAAGTTTGCTTTGTTCTGCTGTGACAGTTCTCTTTTCTTTGCAGTACGGCACCTCCCATTTCCTGTTCTGCAGGTAGCTGCTAGCAGCCTTGTTAGCTGTTGTCAATGGTCCACTGTGAGTTCCTAGGTGTTAATTACTCATTTGTACTCCAATTACCATGCTGCAGCATTTCCTTATTTTCTTCCAGTATCCTTCCTGTTTCAGCTCTGGTGCATGCTACACACAGTCGTTTACTGGATTTCGAGCGCATTTTCATCCACGTTCACATGCACATTCAGTTACCTTGTGTGCTCTCAGCTAAGCAAAGCTATGGCTACTTCAACACACCCCTATCCTGCAGCTTTGCTTATCAACAGGCAAACCAGATTAGCAATGCTCCAATGTGCTTACAGCTAAGGCGGCGCACCCCTCTCTTGATGTCATCTTTATCTCCAGGCCACACCTCAGTGTTGTACCACTACATTGTGAGGTACATCCTTACGCTGGCGGGGATTTTGTGATTCAGTATTACTTGTCTCATTTGCATGGCATTGCCTACTAATTCCAAGTTACCATGCAGAACACTGTCACAGCTCCTTAGCAACCCTTGCGCCATGGTGTGGTGTAGCATGCATGTCACTGACTATTATGGGGAATTCATGAAATGTGTTACATTGCAGTTTTATTCCATATAATTATATTTTCATTGTGATCCCATTTGGGCACCGATGTCCTGCGATTTAACTTCACGTTAGTGAGGGCATGACATTAAATGTTCTTTTTTATATGTTGTGCATGTTTTTTTATGCCAATGGCTATATATTTAGCCATTGGCATATATTAACAGTATATTACATGAGTTTGGTCCACTGTCATGGCTCCGATTTTATGTTTGAAAAATGTAAACCGTTTTTTTTTTTTTTTTTACATTTCTGCATGCTTACACTATGCCTGCACCACTTCCTGAATCGCTATATACCTTCATTTGCATGCTACGCTGCTGTGCATGGGGTAATTAGCATACATGTGCTGGGAGCTGTGCGGGCGTGGCGTATGTAGGTAGTGCACATGGAAACAGCTCGTACCTGAATCGCTCGGTGGCCATATTTGGTGTAGATCGCCGGCGCTACACCTGCGCCTGACGCAAGCTTCATGAATCCTGGGGAGTATCTATTCTAACTTAAATCTGATACAATGTATTTTGGTTAAGGCACTTGTTTAATCTACTATTACCTAAGGGCAGGCATAGATTGGTTGTTTGCATACCGCATGACTGTTTTGACACCATTTTTAAACAGTATATTTGAGTTGCTTGTCAGATTTTGATGAAGTTCTTGTGTGGATTATTAAAACAGAATGAAAATGCTAAATAGAATTTGACTGTGTCTGTGTCTTTTGTGAAGATCTGATACTTGGTAGAATTATTATTTTGGTTTTGTTCTTTACTCTATGCCATTTTGGGGATAATCTGGAAATATTTCATATAAATGAATTGTATTACACATGCATGATGGTACTCAAAAGTGTCTGAAGGCCATGTGACAGCATCTGAATAAGATTGCAAAGGTCAGGGGAGGGGGTAGGAATCAAACACTGAATAATAATACAGGCACTGGACACAAGTAGAGATAATGAGATAAATACACAACTCTCAAATACAATTTAAATGATGGAAATATGTTAACTGCATAAAACACACAAAAAAAATGTCCATAAAAAAAAGAAAGACATTTTTGCAATGGGAGCTTACACCTTTAACTTAAAACATTTGAATCTAACTGTACCTGCAGTTTGGAAAAAGACAACAGGACCAAAAAAAAAAACCTTACTCCCTCATTACCATTATAGTAAACCTGACCCCACACACAAAATGAATAACAAACTTACACTTATCTTGCTACTAACAGGGTTACTTGTTGCTATTGCCACTTGTTGAATGTCATCTGATGCAAAAGCATTTGATGAACAAGACTAGAAATAAATAACATAGATTCACACAGAGGCACAGCTAAGGTGTGGTGAATGGGGCATCTGTCTCAGGTGTTAGGCGGGCATGATCAGGAGCTGTCATTACTACAGTACCAGTTGACTGACATTCACTTATGTATTGCAATTTCTGAATGCCAGTATGAAAATTAATGCTGATACTGCTTCTGTGGTCAGGACTTTTCCCCGGAATCAGCAAGTCCTGCACGGTGTGCAGGACTAGTGCAGGAACTCCAGCAGGCAATATGCCGTGCGATCCAGGAATAAGCTGTAAGGACGTGCACGAGTGCTCCTGCACTAGTCTGCATGGACTCATCTCCTGTATGTAAATTACCCCATTTGCAGGTGAAATCCATGCAAATGAGGTGAATTTGCGATCCAAGCCGGCTGTGCAGGACTAGCATAATCTGCATAAATGTACTCGGTTAATAACCGAGTACATTTCTGCAAACTACAAAACGGAGCCATGACAGCTGGATATTATGTAGAAAGCATGCCAATGGCCAAATATATGGACATTAGCATGAAAAACAGTTGCAAAAATAAAAAAAAAAACTTTTATTTTTTTTGGCCAATCACGGCCGTTTAAGCGTAGGGCAGCAGTGCACAAATGGGATCGGGTGAAAAATAAAAGAAAAAAACAACAATAAGCATTCTAACCAAAATCACTATTTTTGCCATTATACTCAATGGCAGGCAGAAGACAACATGGCCAGTGAATAGTGGTTGCTAAGGGGGGAGGCTCAGTGTGGGACTTGTAATTATGCATCAGCAAACAATCCTATGCAAATGAGGGGAATACTGAATCACAGATTTCCCCTGCATGCTAGTCAGCATCCAACAGTGTAAGAGCAGGAATAGCTTGGTGCAAGCCTAGGAGTTAGCTGACATTATAGGAGTGTGTGTCAGGCATACTGTGAGCGAATTGGAGCCCTGTGGCTCAGGTTTGCACTTAGCGTAGCAGAGCTAAGCAAGGGGGTATGTCTGAGGCTGCCTAGCACTCTTTACATTGCCTAAGCGGGTGTGCACACCACGCACCAGGTTTTAAACATTTAAAAAAAAAATGTAAACCAGAAAATAATAACACCAAAACAGGAACTGCAAATGAACTCAAACCATTATTGGATAAAATGATACAGTTAACACAAGCATGAAAGGGCATATAAGAGCGTTCTAATCCATAACACCATGCGTTTTAAGTCTTCCTTCCTTCATTCATCAGACAGTACATAAATCATTTAAACTTCATTGCACAATATCACCAATTAATTAACAAAT
Organism: Protopterus annectens; assembly: GCF_019279795.1. Classification (NCBI taxonomy): domain Eukaryota; kingdom Metazoa; phylum Chordata; order Ceratodontiformes; family Protopteridae; genus Protopterus; species Protopterus annectens. Next base: position 565,149,029 of record NC_056739.1, on the reverse strand, counting down.
AAAGAAGAATTCAAAAAAAAATTTAAAGGTATATCAAAAAGGTGAACATTCTATGTAAATACAGAAATTTCATAAACACTTATTCATAAAATATTTGACTGACCATAAATAATCTTAAAATCTTAAATAATCTTAAATAATCTCTTACTTATTCCTAAAATACATGTTACAAAGAAAACTTAAAAACATTTATATATATACATATAATCTTTCCAGTTAATATTATATCCTACCATTTGTTCCTAGAATCAAATCAACTATAAAAATATTATAAATATTATAAAAGTGATGTATAAATATTAAATAGTTATTCTTATAATATGAACTTTGAAAAATGTATAATAATATTGAAATGTTAAAATGTTAAAATAAATTTGTTACTCATAGTTTATTAATTCAAGCCTGCTTCCAGTACTATGAAGCCCTCTTGTGATCATTTAGGGTAATTGTCACTAAGTACAATTTCTTCCTACAACTTAGCAGCTCTTAATTTAAGTAGTGGCAATATGGATATATTATCATTAAGCCCTGGAAATTTATCCGCATTTAGGGCCACTTGCCACCACAATTCCCTATATTCAATTCTAGTTTCCCACGGGCCCCCTCGAACATCCTGTTGAATGCATTCTATTACTAGGAATTTAAATTTATATTCCTTGCATGTTTTGCTATGCTTATATAAAGCGTTACTTTCCTTCTTAATAGATATCTCATAAATGTGCTCATAGATTCTTTTCCTTAAAGCTCTTTCAGATTTCCCAACATAAAAAGACCCGCATTTTTCACAAAAAGCAAGGTACACTATCCCTTTAGTGTCACAACTGAAATATTCCTGGCTACTTATCATTTTGTTGTAGGAAGAAATTGTACTTAGTGACAATTACCCTAAATGACCACAAGAGGTACTGGAAGCAGGCTTGAATTAATAAACTATGAGTAACAAATTTATTTTAACATTTTAACATTTCAATATTATTATACATTTTTCAAATTTCATATTATAAGAATAACTATTTAATATTTATACATCACTTTTATAATATTTATAATATTTTTATAGTTGATTTGATTCTAGGAACAAATGGTAGGATATAATATTAACTGGAAAGATTATATGTATATATATAAATGCTTTTAAGTTTTTCCCTAATAAACTTTGTAACATGTATTTTTAGGAATAAGTAAGAGATTATTTAAGATTATTTAAGATTTTTTAAGATTATTTATGGTCAGTCAAATATTTTATGAATAAGTGTTTTGTGGATTTTATATGAAATTTCTGTATTTACATAGAATGTTCACCTATTTTGAACAATGATATACCTTTACATTTTTGAATTCCTTAATTTGTTAATTAATTGGTGATATTGTGTATATAAATGAAGTTTAATTGATGTACTGGTTGTCTGATGAAGTCAGGAAGTTGACGTAAACGCATGGTGTTTTATGGATTAAGGCGTTAACGTTCTTATATGCCCTTTGGCTTTTAGTGCTTTCATGCTTTGTGTTAACTGTGTCATTTTATCCAATAAACGTTCCTGGACTGGTTTCCTTGGTGGCGAAGGGTCTTTTTCGTGACTGCGTTACGTGTTGGTTTAAACCAGAAAATAGCAGCTCTGTGCACATTTGAGTATCGTGTTTGCGCGGCATGCATCTGGGCTTAAACAGGAAGGCAATGGGAAGGGAAAACAGCAGTAGGAAGGTAATCTAGGAGAACTAGCATAGCTGGCAGGTGAAATGCATCAGAATCTGCCAATTACACAGGCAGCAGACCAGCCCTGCCCAGAAAAGTATTATAAACTATGCAAACACCTTTCCCTCTGGGTTTTCCCACATACTCTACACCACTGGTGCATATAAGCGGGGGAATTTTAACAAACAAAAACAACAAAATGATAGGGGCTGCAATAGCTATCATACAACATGTGGAAGAGGCTGAGGGTGGTGAGGATAAGAACGCTGTTGACCAACCCACAGTGAGGAGCTGGAGAAGAGTGTACAGACCCAGGGTAACCTACCAGGAGCTACATGAGCTGGAGATAGTGGAGTGTTATAAGGTGGACAGGGACCACCTACAGCAAATTGCTGAGCTGTGCCGGCCACGCCTCACACACAGAGCTAACAGAAGGGAACCCATCCCAGTGGATACCAAGGTATGTGTAGGCCTAAGAATATTAGCTACAGGTACCTTCCAAAGGCCAAATGGGGATATCATGGGGATCTCACAGGCATCAGCATCCAGGGTACTCCACCAGTTCCTGGATGCCATGTCAGCACATGGCAGTGAGCACGTATATTTCCCCAACACCCGTGAGGAGTTGGCCAGCAATATGCATCTCTTCCACCAAATAGCAGAATACCCAGAGGCAGTGGGTGTTATAGACTGCACGCAGATATGCATCAAAGCACCAGCGGGTGAGTGGGGTAGGGTCTACATCAACCACAAGGGCTTCCCCTCCATCAACTGCCAGGCCGCGTGTGATGTCCAGGGCATAATAATGAATGTGTGTGCTGGCTGCCCTGGAAGCTATCACAATTCCCACATCTGGCATCTGATGCAGCTGTACCAGAGATTTGCCAATGGGGACATCTCTTATGGTCAGCTAATGGGGGATGCTGGTTATGTACTGGAGCATTAGCTGATGACACCCATTAGAAATGCACACACACCTGAACAAGAACTTCATAATGAGGCACACACATAGACCAGAATTATAATAGAGCATGTGTTTGGATTGCTCAAGTCACGGTTTCAGTGCCTGGACACATCCGGTGGAGCCTTCAAGTACTCACCAGCTACATGTACTCAAATTGTCATCATATGTGCCATGCTGCACAATATGATCCTGCAGAAACAGCTGCAGCAGGAACAGTATGGGGCAGGGCCAAATAGACCCCCACCATTGCCAAGGCCTGCATAGACACAGAGTGACTTGGAGGAGGAACAACCTGAGCCTGCCCCAGTAGGCAGAAGGAGGCATGCCCAGTATGCCCTGGCCTTGGCAAAGAGGCAATGCATAGCACATACACTGACAGAGGAGGGACCCAGGGAATGGATGTGAGCATGCAAGGGAATTGGGTGGCTGAATGGGATGCCAGCAGATAGTAGACACCTATAGTGGCAACATGAGATCTGGAACAAATACTGGTGTCACCATTGTAGCCAGTATTACACATGGTGACAAAACCCACTGCAGGAAATGTGTTGGGCCACATATGTGTCCATATGACACACACATGCCAGTCAAGGAGGTTCACATACCCAACAACAGTCTCAGCCAGCAGGACAGGTGTAGACAAACACAAACAATGGCTGTACTAAGGCCTCTGAATGATGCCTATGGGTAATCCACCCAGGGCCTACACAGACACATCAGGTCAGGCAGTGGGATGTTAGTTCTGGAGGGTAGGAATTCAGCAACTAATATGTAGGCCAGTCAAACCTAAGACCTGTAGTACACTGATATGCCTCTAGTCAGCATGATAGGTTAGAATACAGAATGAAATAGAGTACCTGACATACCAGTACAGTCATAGCAAATGTGTACAAGTGTCAGGTGTGCCCCCGCTCTCCTATGTAGAAACATAGAAACAGTCAGGTGTTCCCCCCAATAATGTGTAGACATGTAGAAACAGTCAGGTGTTCCCCCCCAATCCTATGTATAAATGTAGAAACAGTAAGGTTGTGCCCCTCCAATCCTATGTAGAAATGCATTAACAGTCAGGTGTGCCCCCCTCCAATCTTATGTAGACATGTAGTAACATGTATGTGTAGATATAATACCAGTGGAGCACAGATGACCTGAGGTGGCCAAGGTAGCAGGACAGATTGTAGCATTTGTACAATATGTAGGTATGCATGTGTTAGGTTGGTGTGTATTTCATATTGTGTGAGAGCGGTCAGTATGTATGCATGTTAAGGTTTGACCTGGTGGGTATTGCCCACTACTGCCAATGACAAGGCCAAGTCCTCACAACTGCAGTACCAAAGACAATTCCCCCAGTATAGCACATGCTAGCAGTAAGCCATTGTAAACATATGGTGGTAATATGTGTCACCATCTGAAAGATGGACATGACTGTTGGGCTAGATATACAAGCAGTACACAAGGAAAAGTACCCCAGACATACAGTATATAATGTGTAACCGTGAAATGGACACACCCTTATAAATGTACATACAGGTATGCATCACATTGTATGGGCTTGTAGTAGGGAATACTGATGTCGTTTGGCCGAACACTTGCAGATCACAAAGATGATAGGACTGGTGTATTGGGAAATGGCTGATGTCCCTGCACAAGCCAGCATAACTGGAATGCACCATACATATCTGTGAGTCAGATGCAAGTAGTATCCATAGCACACATGCACCCAGCTCACCCAAACACCACCCACAGGTACATCTCTGGTCGTATCCCTGCTGTTAGAAATGGGTACAATATGACCCCCACCTGTGTATGGCAATAGCGAAAGAATGCAACATGCAGTGCAGGTGTCCTGTGCAGGTGTCCCTAGCTGTAAGTTGCACCCTGCCAGCATCCACAACACCTGATCAATACTGATAGAAAGTATTGACATGAACACTTAGCACACATACCCTGTCACCCCAGGGAAATATACTGTATGACAGTCTGTGTCTGTAGGACTGACAAAATGCAACGTCCTACTACAGCTGGCCTGCATTACCACCAAATGGCCTATAGGCCTCTGTGAAAGGCCTGTGTCTCACCTATACTGCCAATGTATGTTATGTCATGGACACCCAAATAACAACATAACACACTCCACATAAACCATATACAAGGCCATGTAGACAAACCACAGTAACATGTCCACCATGTCCCACTGCATGAACTGTGGACCAACACCAAAACACACCTGTGGTGAGGTGATAACTATAGGGATTGTATCAGAAATTGTATGCATAATGTATGGAAGAGGTTAGAATAATAGAGGGGGAGAGCATGGGCAGCATGGAATGTGCAAGGTCTGACACACAGCTGTGTGCACATACTATCCCTGGCTGCAAACACAAAAATGGGTGGCTACAAACCTGCCCGTACACCACAATAGGGGTAATGTTAAGACTTATGACCCCTGCCTCTGGGTAACCTGTGTGAATCTGTACAGCTGTGTGGTATTGCCACAGCAAGATAAAGCCATACGGTCACGTCGATGGATGTACAAGTATGGGATCCTCTGCCAACACTGTACCAAGGTGCTGCACTGGATACACAGACCCAGCAGCAAGTGTCTGCAGCTCCCCCTCCAGAATGGCACAACTTTCCATGAATATGTAGGAATTTGACCACAATACTGGACACACCTGCAGTCACCCTGTGTTCCCCAGGTCATCACTGTGACCAAACTATCCACCTGACAGTACTTCAGGACATAAAACATCACAATGTATAACAGTACACATGCCTGAATATCTCTGCTAACACCAGTACCATGTAGCAGAAGAAGCACAGACACAATCACCTACAGTACTCACTACCGCTTGCACAGTTTGACCCTATATTGCCAACTGATCTACAGATATCCTGCAGAAATGGTTTGCTACCTGTAGGTGTAGAACACAAAGGTCTGCGCTGGAGTACAAACTACCTGGAATGGATCCACACATTTAGTACAGAAGGGCATATTGGGCATGCTCACACACTTAGAGAAATGAAGGCAATGTCAGACAACAACATACTGAAAGGTCATACTGGGCATGCTCACACACTTAAATGAAACCCATGTCTGCCAACAACAGTGGACCATACATATCTGACAGTTGCAGATGTTAGTGCATACACTCTTTAGTATGCACCAGTCATGCTTTGCACACACTGGATAGGAATACAGACATATATCCAAGGACAACACTATAATATGCCAAAAGGACACATACATAGATGTGTGGAAGAAAGTGACAGTGACAAAGAGCCTTCCATCATGAGGCCTGTCCCACCCAGCACACAGCCAAATGGCTACAACCACATGATGTGTAAATGTCACTCACTGTAGAAATTAGCCACTGGTATCCCTCAGCACTAGAGACCCTGTAGTACAAGTGCTAGCTGTCCAACATGACTGTACAAGGCAGTAGTTATCTAGCAGTTGTATACACATACCTGTGGAATATAAACCTGCGTGTGCCTGAATGTGGTGTGTCTACCTCTAGAAGAATTGGTTATGGCCCATGCACACACACTGCCCTCCCCATAGCCATACTATGACATGCCTGCTGATGTAATTCACTTTGAAACACACCTTTGGGAAAGGAGTAGCCCAGTAATCTTTGTGGTGCATCCTATAACTGTGTAATGCTGTAGTGTGATAAACTAGTTGGGTAGAAGTTATAATCTCAGACATGGCAACTGTGTGTGTCTGTGTAGGAAGCAATGCTTTTTAGACTAGTCACACTCACTACAATTCAAATGCCCTACTTTGGCAAGGCTGCTGATGTCATTCACTTTGAAATACACCTTTCAGAAAGGAGTAGCCCAGTAATCTCCATGGTGCATCCTATAACTGTGTAATTCTGTAGTGTGATAAACTAGTTGGGTAGGAGTTTAAATCTCAGACATGGCAACTGTGTCTCTCTGTACAAGGAGCAATGCTTTTTAGGATAGTCACACTCACTACAATTCAAATTCCATACTTTGGCAAGGCTGCTGATATCATTCACTTTGAAATACACCTTTGGGAAAAGAGTAGCACAATAATCTCCATGGCGTGTCCTATAACTGCATAATGATGTAGTGTGATAACCTAGTTAGGGAGGAGCTCCACTCCCAGACATAGCAACTGTGTGTGTGTGTCTCTGCCTGTGTAAGGAGCAATGCTTTTTAGGCTAGTCATACTCACTACAATTCAAATGCCCTACTTTGGCAAGGCTGCTGATGTCATTCACTTTGAAATACACCTTTGGGAAAAGAGTAGGCCATTAATCTCTGTGGTGCATCCTATAACTGTGTAATGCTGTAGTGTGATATAGTAATTTAGTAGGGGTTCTATTCCCCCACATGCCAAGTGTGGATGTTTGTGTGTGTGTGTTTCTTTGTCTGTGTAGGGTGCAATGCTTTGGAGGCCAGTCACTACAACCTCCATTGATTTTCTCTGGCAAACCTGCTGAAGTCATTCACTTTGAAATACACCTTTGGGAAAAGAGTAGGCCAGTAATCTCTGTGGTGCATCCTATAACTGTGTAATGCTGTGGTGTGATAAACTAGTTGGGTAAAAGTCCTAATCTCAGATATGGCAACTGTGTGTGTGTCTGTGTAGGGCACAATGCTTTTTAGGCTAGTCACACTCACTACAATTCAAATGCCCTACTTTGGCAAGGCTGCTGATGTCATTCACTTTGAAATACACCTTTGGGAAAAGAGTAGCCAAGTACTCTCTGTGGTGGATCCTATAACAGCATAAGGCTGTAGTGTGATATAATACTTTGGTAGGGGTTTTATTCTCACACATGGCAAGTGTAGATATTTGCATTTGTATTTCTTTGTCTGTGTAGGGTGCAATGCTTTTGAGGCCATTTCAGTCACTACAACCTCCACTGACCTTCTTTGGCAGCCTGCTAATGCATTCACTTTGAAATACACCTTTGGGAAACAAGTAGCCCAGTAATCTCTGTGGCGCAGCCTATGAGTAATGCTGTAGTGTAATAAACTAGTTAGGTAGGAGTTCTAATCCCAAACATGGCAAGTGTGTGTGTGTCTGTGTTTGTCATTCGTACCCTGTGTGGAGGTGGCTGTGAGCGTGTAACAGCTGGACATTGTGCAGAGACTTTTGACAATTTCTTATATGTCACAATGTCCACCTTACAAGGATAACAGATGTAAAATAGCCGACAGGCTGGGGTACCAATCCATACTCTAAAATGGGACAGCAAGGCCTGGCGAAGAGTTAGCAACCCTTGTATTACCCAGGGAACAGTTTCAAACCATGTCTCAAACACTAACACACTTGCCTAGGCAACAACCACTATGTTGGTAGTACCCTGCATATTGCCCACAGAAAGTAACCATGGTGTGATTGCAGTGAACTACTGAGGGCATGGCACCCTGTCCATCAGTGCAATTGGCACATACATACAGACAGTGTGCCTTCACTATGTTCTCCACTGGATGCCTGCAGTGCATGTGGTGCCATCAAATGTGATCCACAAAGGACATACCATGCCTTAAACACATGCCTTGTATGGACAAATGCCATTGACGCCAGGGAGTACGTGTATCATGCTATCAATGTAGGTGCAGGGTCAACCTGTTGTCCATTACCAGTTCCCGCCACATGAGGCTAGGACTGGCACATCTGATGATAACAATCTGTGTACACAACATGGGCCAGACACCCCAGGTACAGTTCCACATGTCACTGTACATGCATGTGGGATGTATGCACATCCCAGACAGCATCCATGACATGAAATAAACAACACATATATGGCAAGCATTGCACAGCAATGGCCACACACAATAGTTACCCAGGTGACTGGATGGTGAATGCAATACCCACCTGTGTGGGCCAATCCAGAAACTACACCCCTGAGCCACACTGCAGACCACTGTCATATGGCCTGATGCCAATGTATACCCTTCACATAGCCTTGTATAGCCTTCTGGCACAGACAACCACTACACATCTATGAAACAATGCATGCATGTATGTCAGTACTGACACCCTGTGTATATGTGTGTGTGGTGTATGATGCTTTCAACCACATTCATAGGTTCATAGTTGTGTACTAGGCTAATGGCCCTGGAGCCTTTACAAGCCTAGCCCATAGGATTACCCTGGCATCACGCCACCCAACCTTAGTTCCTAGTGCCTCTGTCAGGTAGAGCCACTGGAGTGATCCCCAGGGTGAATTTTCTATTCACACTCACTACAACTCCCATTGGCATACTGAAGCATTCTGTCTGATGTCAGAAACCTTCACATACCCTTTGCCCATATAACCTCCAGATAACCCCTGTGGTGCATGTACATACCTGCACATTACTGTAGTGTGGCAAACTAAGTAGTTAGGAAGTGTATTCCTGACCCTGCCAAGTGTGTGAATGTGTGTGAGTCCCTGAGGCGGTGTGGCTGTATTGATGCTGACACCTGTTCATGTGGACAGGCACGTGTACTAAACCTACTGTATCACTACCATATCACTGTTGCAGATGTCACTCACCATCACGTATACGTTTGGACAGCTCCTCAACATGTTAACTATGTGGTGCATGCAATAACTGCATAGACATGATAGCAATACATAGTCAGTCAGGGGTTTGAAACCTTGTACTGGTAGGTGTGTGCCACAAACAAGCTTAGGTTTTACTCTCCAACCCTCTCCCTGACCTACTTTTTCTCAGTCTGTTTCTCTCACTCCCTCTCTGGTGGATGTGGAGAATTACACCTGCTCTGCTTAGGTAGCAGCTTGTGTTTTGTAAGTGATGCTCATGATCAGCTGATGGCCTCTGCACAAATTACAGCCCTCCTCTAGCTGATTGCATATGGAACAGCTGTCGTAACATTCCCTTAGCCAATTGCATGGAAATACACTCCAATATCTAGGAACATCATGTTGGTTTTGAGCCTTTTCTTTTACTGTGAGCAGGACCTAGTTCTGGTGTTTGGCAAATAGCATTACAAATGGATTTGGGATGTACCTCTAACAACATACCCTGTGGAAACAGGCCAACACACAAGAGGGTGATGTACCTGACATGACTACAGAATGTAAGTGTTGCTATTCGGCATTTGGAGTAATGTCGGTTTAACAGGGTGTGTGTGGATATGGCTGGTCTACATGTTTTAATACCTGTCATGACAGTGCTATGTTTTTGAGGAAACCTTCATCTGTAGGTCCATCTGCAGACTGGGCAGCGTATGGTGCCTTTTGTTTTTTGTGTTACTCAAAGAACACCTATGTGAGAACTGCAGATGCATAGTGTGAGGATTGCAGTCAGTACATGGTGACAGCCATGAGAGTTACTGACTTCATATCCTTCATAAGACATATGTCAGTACAAACCCTGTTACAACAGTAAATGTATGAGGTTATCACAGCAACATGTCAATATTGGCCCTGTGTTTGTGCCTCCAGCCACAACTCTGTTAACCTTTGTACATATGTCATGCAGTAAGAGGTGCATATGTTCTGTACACCATTATTTATTGAAATCATATCTGATAAGCCAGTGAGATATCAGACTGCTACACATGTTATGTATAGTAGGGGTTATATTTGAGGTCATAACCTGGGCATTCTGTGGTTGTGTGTACAGTACTGAGGTCTGTGTACTTATGGTGATTGTCAACACTGTGTGTATTGCGAATATGTACCCTGGCCTTTATACAGACTGTGGTAGATGTCATTGTTGTTGGTCCTGTTCTATCTGCTGTTAAATGCTGCTCCAGTCTATGGTACCCTATCGGCTTACATGTTTGTCGGGCCAAACACACACATCCCATACCACAGACAGGCACCGGACCACTCTGTGTAGTGGCCCAGTATATGTAGGGTTAGTGTGTGAGTGGCACATGAGGATGGTGTTGATCAGACAGTCCATATACTGTAATATTAAGCTAGCTTACCATATGTGGCTGTGGCTGTGTTCACATTGGTTGCGGGCATGCACTTTCACACAGGTGTCTGGTACTCTGTGCTGTGGCATGCCTTTAGAGCCTGCTATATTTGCAGTTACATGTGTATTCCCCCATAGGAAATGTAGCCCAGTGTTGTGGCAGTCTGCCTGTAGTTTGCACAGTGCTTTGTTACATGCCTAGCAGCTTAGTGTACTTACCCAGTGTGATGTTATATCCAGATATTTGCCAGATGTACTGCTGCCGGGCCACCATAACTGTCATGTATTTCTGACAAAGCAGTGGGATGCTGTACAGATGTATGTCATTAATTAGTGGGTAGTATGTGGCCATGTGACCACTGCACCAGTGGTTATTATGTGTCAGGAAAGACAGGAGTGTGTGAATGCATAACCTATGTCGGCATTTGTATTCCAGTATTTACTTGATATACTCATCTACATAGCTGTTAACATCCACATTGTTAGGCTTGTTCCATATGTCTTGCACTAAGGGGTTCTGTGTATACCTCTGGACTGACCAGAGTGTGTCAGACTATCCACATTTATTGGCCATATTTCTGCTGTAGTCCACAGGATCATTACTGTGCTAGCAGTGGTACTGTACTATGATGCCCTTAGGATGTCAGTCAGTAGCCAGTGGCCCACATGTTAAAAGCAGATGTGACCTCCCACATACAACACGTCTGTGAAGACAACCTGTATAACAGTAGCAACAGTCTACATATATACCTGCAATACATACCTGACATCCCCTTGCACTAAGAGGTTGGGACTATTGGGGCTGAGGTAGGACTCCACTCCATGTTCTGGACATATGGTGAACATATATGTACATATAATTATCCATATATCTATATATATCTATATATATATATATATATATATATATATATATATATATATATATTGACATACATAGATGGATATATATATATATATATATATATATATATATATATATATATATATATATATATATATATATAAACACTCAAATATATACATATACACAGCAATATATGCCTACACATATACAGATATAGATACATATGAGCATACACTTATGGATATCTACATATATATTGACAGTAATAGGTATATCAGAATATATATGTATACACATAATGTTATAGATATCTACATATATATCTACATAAATAGGTATATCTGTACACATAGGATGTGCATGCATATATAGCTATCTATCTATCTATATATATATATCTATATATATATATATATATATATGTGTGTGTGTGTGTGTGTGTGTGTGTGTGTGTGTGTGTGTGTACATACAAAGAGTTGTACACATGGCCATATATATGTTGCACTATACAGATGTGCATACAGACATATGTATGAATATGCATGTGTATGTACATGTAGACATATATCAACCTATTATATGTATATATCCATATTCCTGTCATGTGTAAACTTCACAGTTGTGTATACCCTCCCAGATGTATCTCACCGTATGTATTTGCTCTGTGTACATTATGATAAAACAACATATGTGATGCAACAGTCATATTAATATCAAGTACTACACAATTGTGGAAGTAAAGACAATTGTTGAACAAATATATTAGAAAAACAACAGTTGTCTTCACAGTGGTCATGGCATAGTGGTTAAGTGTTGTAACTATAGTGTACAGGGTCCTGGGGTCAAGACCTGCAAGGGCTGTTCATTTTGTTGCTGGGCAGAACAAGGGCTGTCGGATACAGAGTGGTTAAGGCAGTTTTGAGCAGCTTCAAGCGCATTTTCGCAGGTTTGCACAAAACTAAGCATTGCTAAGCTACGGGTAAATGTACTGGCATTTACACAGTGTAGGCTTCACTTACCAGCATGCAAATCAGCTTAGCTGTTATATTGGAGCAATGTTGATACCTGCTAAGCATGGCTTAGCCCTGGTAACCAGTTCACACCACCCAGTCTGATAACATAGCAGGGTAATGACATCTGTAATAAGTGTATGTAATGCCATGTACAATACATGCACCTATGTGTTCTCATTACAGCAGCAAGGGGTGTGAGTGTCATGTCTGGGACACACAAGTATATGATGCCTGTACAGTACTGTTATCCATGTGAATGTGTTATATACAGGGGTAGTAGCCCAGGGTACATGCTGTCACACTGGCATATAGTGTATCATGGCGGTACTACTGTTGACAGTGCCTTACCCAGGCAAGAGTAGACTGCTAAATGTAGTACTGACAACAAGAACACCTGCAGGCATAGCTGGACTCTGAGGCCTCCCTGTTGTATTGCTGGTGTGTGAGCTGTGTTACAGTATATAACCCCTACTTGATAATGATCCGGCATGTGGAATGTAACTGTTGACTACCGTCTATGCAGCACATGTTAGTGTGGGCTTCTGACGTGTAGTTATGGCATACATATTGTTGTCAAACATCTATCTGTCAACACATTCATCCTACTGCATAGCTACTTGCCAAGCTGATGACTGTCAGTCCTTGTACAGATCTGCAGGTGGCAGGTATCCAGCTGGGATATGTACAGGCAACCTAAGCTTGATTGACACTGACATGTCTGCCCAGCTGTGCAAGAACTTGCACATATAGGAGATAACACCCTGTATGCACCACATGCCATGGGTACCTCCACTACACTACCACAGTCAACAGAACATGCTTAGGTACAGGTCTCCATCACAGACACTAACCATGTGTTGTTGTATTGCATGTTGCATACATGTCAACTTGATCACCTCAGTGGCCATGTGCAGGAGGCACCTGCAGGACTGGCTGATGCATGTCACTCTCACCATGAGGGTCACCAGAGTAGTGTCTGTTGATAAATTGCCTGCTGCTACATGGCAGGTGGCAGGATACCACTGTACACACATCCCCTACACAACCCATCTCTCCACGGACAATAGCTAGGTACACAGCTATGACCACCTGCAGCGATGCACCCCAGTACTGAAACATGTGTATGTGTGCATGACTGAGTATAGCAGTGTCTGTGTGTTAGCACACCTGTACTTGGGAATTCCATGAGGGCCTTCACAACCACTGCAACACCCATTGCCATAGTCAGTTGTGGTTGCTGCTGTAATGGACACTACATGTACCCTGTTAAGCTCCTCTCCATACTGGCTACATGAGCCTTGCAGTACCAGCACAACAATGTTGTACAAATGAGTTGATAGGCATGGGATAGCCATTGAGTTCTGGCAAGTGTGTGTATTTGTGCATGTCTGTATATCTGTAGGATACAGCATTCCAAAGCAACATACTCCTATCACAGTACCCATTGCCACACAGTAGTATAGCTAGTGTTGTTGCTGTCCATAGGTGAGGCATGACAATGCAACACCCTACTATGCGTGTGGCATGTGCATTAGATGCATATCCCTGTAGTACCACTGTTGGGATATACAATGGGTTGTATCAGAGTTGTGGGCAATGTGTGATGATGGGTATGTCAGAGTGTCATCATGGATTTCAGGGAGTACAATATCCACTGGGGGATGTGAGTGCTGTGTACACTGTCATTACACCAAGGTACACACGGTATATGCCCCATGTACCATATTATGGTTACCACTGTCACCATCAACCACACAGGTAACTGATACCACAATCCAGGCCAGTTATACATGTGCTGTGCACAGCCTACCTGTAACACACTGGACACACAGTCATGTTAGTTAGCAGTGATAGGCCCAGGTCTCTCAGACATGTGTCTGCCTGTTATGTGCCTGTTAATGTGTATATGAAGGTACGTCACACTATGTATTGTCCATATATACCCATTACATCCCCCATTAGCATACTCTACATGTCTGGGGATGTTCTGCATGTAACATGTAACACACCTCAACCTAAACACTGTGTGGTGTGTGCAATGAAAGCCACACATGTCAGTATCACTACATACCTAGGTAGGGGTCTAGTCCCACTGTTGCCAATTAAGAGTGTGCATGTATGTGAATGGGTCTACATCAGGTTGCAGATTATACACATCCCAGCTGCTCACTTGTCCATGTGGCACAGGCAATAACTGTTATACAAACTTGTGATGTGTCAACTGTACCCCAGATATGTCGCAGCCATGGTGTCACCACAATGCCATACCCCATTGTGGAATATGACTGCAGACCATCCTTGTGCTGACACATGTACACCTACAACACAAATGGATAACATTATAGAGACCACAATCAACCAGTGTTACTAACAGCTATAATGCATCATTGCTGGACGGCTACACTACCTGACATATATGCATTACACTATACTCCTGACAACATGTTACACTGCAGTACTGTGGTACACTGTAGTACAGTCACCATGTGCATCAAAACCATATTAGCCTGTCCCTGCATTGATGGTATGGATGACAGGGATGTGGCACAGGTATCATCATATGCACATGGTGTGTTGTTGGTTTGCCAGAGGCCGAGGGTGGGCCATACATTTGACACCATGTGTGCGGGTGAGGCGTGTAATGAGGTGAACTGGGCATTGTGATGTGGTATGTGTAGGTATGGGATTGCCCTAGGTGTGTTTGTATAGTGTGTGGGATTGCATGCACACAATTCTGCTATGTGGCTGCCCCACACAGGTGTTTATAGGCAGCTACAGACCATACCTGGCAGAGTGTGTAGTTCAATGCCTCCAGCCACAGACACGTGGACTGTGCCTGCCAGGGGTTCCTTGGGCACGTCCAGGTACAGGGCTCGATGTGCTACTCTCACCTGATGATGACAAATGTCCGCTGGAACTAGTTCCCTCCTGGGACTGGCCAGGATCACATGCACATGGCCTGCTGTGTTGTGGTGTGGACAACACCCCCCCCCCACAATGTTGAGGCTGGTACTGCCACTATGGGAGCCCCTTGGTGTCCTAGCACATCCACACTGACTGCCAGCTGTTGGCATTGTTGGGCTACGTCCACGCTGCTGTCGCCTCACTCCCACCACATGTTCAAGCATGGACAAACCACGGTCGATGAGGGCCATCATCTCACCAGACTGTCTAGCCATGAGCTCAGTAAATGCATGGATGGCACCAGACAGTTCACAGAAGTTGTCACTTGCAGATGTGAGAGCAGCCCTCTGCAGTCTCAGGGCCTGACTGGTGTAATGTTCCATACGTGCCTGCACCACTATGACAGCCTGAAACACGTGCCTGCTGATACCAGCTGTGTCATGTCTGCCAAGGGCATGATGACCAGCGGCTCTACCACGAGCACCCTGGGAAATCTGTCTATGTGGTGACCTGCCAGACATCCTGCTATGCCTGCTGCAACCAGACACAGTAAGCATGGTTATCACACTTTCCTGTGCACTGCTACCAAATGCCAGCTGTCCTTCCGCTATGGCCAGTGGTGATGGGGTATGTATAGGCACTGAAACTGTGTGCAGGGTTGGGGTGGCTAAAAGGGGGATGTCAAATGATGGTGCTATTTTAGCCCTTGACAACCCCTCCTGTGCCTCAACAGTACTATCATCATCTTCAGTGTCTGTATGGACACCAACATCAGATTGCATGCATAAGGGACCCTGACCCACTTCGCCACCTGTGGGGGAAAACAATAAATGCACTTTAAGACCTGTACAGCATTGCATAACAGTACACATACACACACACACACACACACACACACACACACACACACACACACACACACACACACACACACACATCAGCTTAATACCTACCTGTCCGTGCCTTTACAGACAGTCCGACATATATTCCCAAGCGTTCCCCGTCCTGCATCACACTTGGTAACATACACTCATTCATACCTCTCATTAATGTATCAGTCCTCTAAATGCCTAGACAAGTGATCACAACACAAGACCTGTTACTCCATTACCTGCCTAACCTGAGTGGAGTGGTTTTACATGGCCTCACTGCTGTCATTAAGTGTTCACCCTGTGTATGTCTGGACATCATGAGCATGGCCCCTATATGTGGAGGCTACTATGTTCACTCCATAATATCATGTACTGGAGTGTCATGTGTATGTATTGCTCAGAACATGCCAGATATGCTGTTCAATCTGCCTATCATGTGACAACTGTAATATATGGATACACTCCCTGGTGTTGAATAGTAATTCCCCACTGCATCTGTAGTGCTGCATACGTGGGTTGTCAGTCACCTCTCTGCTGAATGCGATATTAAGGGGATTCCTGGTGTCTACTTTCCCTCTCAATGCCTGTTCCATGCTACAGACCTTATTACACTATCATCTGTCCTGTGATTACATATATGACAAGTATTCCTGGTGTGTCATGTGGCAGTCCATGTCCATGTACTGCACAATCCCAAAGGGAGGTACTGTAAATGGATTAAGATGCTTTGAATAGATTGCAGCATGGATATTGTAGGTGATGCACATGTTCAGGTGATGGCCTCTGCACCAATCAGTGTCCTCCACTTGCTACCTGCATGCAGCATGCTGTGTAGTACTTCCAATTACCACTGTCATGGCAACCAACTACTATAAATCCCTACATCACGTGTGCATGGTTCCTTTACCTTTCCTGTATGGTGGACATCCTTCCAGTGTTACAGACAGCAGGTAGCAATACCTTTTATAAGAGAACCTGCATACTCAGGCCAGCTACATATTTGTAGGAGGTTCCAGAACTACAGACAGAGTGTGAGTAGTGTTGTATGCATTGTATAGTACCAGTGTTACAGGGTTTGTGTGTACATACTAGTTTAACTCGGAATGCAGTACGTCTGCATAGCTCTCAACTGTGGGCCTATCCACTTGATGGCCAGCGGTGTGCCTATTATGCCTTGTCTGTCCACCACACAGGTCTTGTGTCAGATATATCACTGGCAGTGTGTGTGTTGAGTGCTATCAGTAAAATGGCTACATCCATGTCTGTTTCTAACTTCATATTCCTGACTAAGGATATGCTGCAGACTATCCTGTAACTCCAGTGACTTGCTTAGTGTATGACAACAGTATTTCACATATGGGCCTGCGCTCCAGCCTCTGTCCTCCACTTACATAACAGGCTTTGTACATATGACATGCTGTCAGGGGTTATGTAGTGGGCTGTATGTCATGCTGCCATTCCTGCCATCAGTCCACTACTGTTGTGGCCCCCATCCATATTGTGGGGTTGGGGCCATATATGTGTGGGCTTCATCTACACAATACATGTGTGCCCTTATGCACTCCAGAGGCCAATGCATGTAACAGTGGTATATGGCCCTGTATTATTCAGTCTATGGGGGATGCACCATAACTAACCTAGGCTGTGACATATGGGAGTATCAGGGGTAAGCTGCCTTAATGTATCTGGATGTACATTACCATACAATTCACCTTGGGTAAATGCAAGCCTACTGCTTACTGCCATACAAACTGTTCTGTTTGTCAGTGTGATTGTGATGTTGTCAGTTATGCCTTGTTATGTAAAAAAATACATCCCATTGTGTCAACTGAGGTATTTACCCCCCAGGGATTGTGTACAGAGTGTAGTTACAAGCTGCTGGACTACACATCTGCATTATTTACTGTTGATTGAATGTTATCCTGTGGCTCAGTCTGTCTTTACTACTGTACTACTTGAAGGCCTCGGCCTGGACAGCAACATAAGTAAACCTTTCCAGACTACTCTATTAATGTAACTATTTCACAGTTGCATTAATCTGTTTATATGTATGTCAGAGTCTAAACAGCTATATGACATGGCATATATAACTGTAATAATACACAAATAGAGCTTTCCCATGTATGCAAACATGTGTGTGGTATTATATCCTTTCACCTCTCTGTAGGTATATGTTGCAGGCAACAATTGTCATTTGTATGAGTGGCTCATACAGTGTCCAGTTGGTAAGGTGGCAACTGTAGGCATAATGGCTGTTCCGTATTGTGTGCACCTTCTACATATGTATCTTCCTATACATATCTCTGTGAGTGTATGTGTAGTTACATATATATATATATATATATATATATATATATATATATATATATATATATATATGTATGTATGTATGTATCAGCATATATGTGTCTGTGTATACGTATCTTAGGAATGTTGATTGCTTCCACATTGTACATTCCCTATGGTAGCCAGACTGTATCGCATGATATGTTACAGATACCAGCCTGACATCATACAAGTGGGATGAAGTACTATTAACATCTTGTGCCCATGTTGTGTCAGGTTCTGGTTATGGGATTTGCAATAGTTAATATTGTATTGCAGGGCAGATGAGTTTGGCTGTGTGGGGGGAATATCTATACGCACAAGAAGTATGTTGTTTGGGCCCCCTCACCCCCATTAATGGTGCATGTGGACATATATGTTCTTACTATGTTCTCTTTTATATCTATAGATATATGTCTGTATATGCCTATATAGATACATATTTATGCATATATATATATATATATATATATATATATATACATACATATTGCTGTGTATATATATATATATATATATAAATATATATATATATATATATATATATATATATATATATATATATATATATCTATAGATGTGTACATATGCATGTATATATGTAGATATATATATATATATATATATATATATATATATATATAGATATATATATATATATATATATATATATATATAAATATATATATATATATATATATATATATATATATATATATATATATATGTTATATCTATTTAGATATAAATATATATACACACACACACACACACACACATACATCTACATGTGTAAATACATTTACTGTACTGTTGAATGCCTGTGCTGGATGATATGTTTGTAAAAACATCAGGGTTATGGCAATTTGACATGGCTTAGTGGTAAATCACTTTGGCTATAGTGTGCAGGGTCCTGGGTTTGAGCCTTGCAGAGGCTGTTTATTTTGTTGCTGGGCAGAACAAGGGCCATTGGATACAGAGTGATTAAGGCACTTTTAAGCACTTGTAAGTGGGTTTTCGCAGAGGTAAGCACTGCTAACTTTTGGTTACACTTTCTTATACTCAGTTAGCTTCCAAATTGCTTAACCTGTGTAGGCATTGCTTACCCTCGTGCAAACAGGCTTAAACCCGCTTACTACTGCTTAAAAGTACTTACTCCCACTTACCCCGTGTTAATTTCTTTAAAAGAAAAGAAAAAAGGGTTGATAGGAAAGTGTTGAAAAAGCGACACAAAGAGGGAAAGGCAGTAGGGAAAATAGCTAGGGATGTGCAGGAGGATGTAGGGAAGGTCCACATCTGCCCATTTCTTCTACAGCAACAGCTGTGCATTTACACTGAATTTGGAGGTAGAGGTGGACACTCAAACCCCTGAGAGAGGGGTGAGGACAACAATAATATGTTGTGATGCCAGTTAGACCAGATTACATGTGTCCAGTGGACATGTGCAAAATAGAAAGCTATGTATGGGGTGATATGTTTTGGGGGAGCATATTGCCCTTTTTTTTTAGGTGAAAGTGGGATGTTGGGGAGGGATAGTAGGTATATTTGGGGAGGTAGGTTGGGTAGGTTAACAGACAAGACAAAGAAGATGCATATAGGGACGGTATATGACACGTGGGGGTTAGACACCTTGATGGGGAAGGGTATTGGGAAATCGGAAGCCCATGAACCCCCTAGTGGAAACAGTGGGACTGAGGTCCCCACCCATGGGCAGTCACCACTGCACCTTCACAGCCCCAAAGGTGGCTGTGCTGGAGGCTGAGTCAGAGTGCCAGGCCGACCATCTAGTCATGATACGTGGCCCTCAAGCTGGCATAGCAGATCCTACGGTGCTCATTACACACCATGACCTGGTCCTGGTGATGGGTGACAGGTTCCTGTCCATGCCCACTCCCAGGGGGGGCGAGCCCTATTCCCTGAGGCAGTTCCACCCAAAGGTGGTGCAGGACCAATGGATGAGGAAGTCCCAGGTTGGGCCTCAGACGTGGCTGGTGCCTGGTGCCATGGCCAGCTGAGGTGGGACAGGTGGGTCCTCTGGGACCTGCATTCCCATATGTGCTATGGTGTTTATGGTTTATCAACATATGTGGGTTAGTAATAGTCAACACATTCCAGAATTAGGTATAACAGCATGCATAGATATTCCCATTAACCCAGACACCAGATATGGAACAGTTGCAACAGAACGCATGCATATATGGGACCAAAGTGGTAATAACAACAGCATGGAGGTACATTGATGGCACCATGCCACCAATGTTGGAGTATTTCAACATAGCACATGCACAGAAACAGATTTAAATAATTATCAGACAATAGGACATATGTCCCAACATTACAGTGGAGTCATCACGTACCAGTTGAGGTGGGTATTTAGTGTATTGTTGGAGATATGATGGGTGGGAGAAAGATGTCAATTAACAACTAGTATATTCCTGTAGTTTGCATTAATTTCCTAGTCATCCCTGTTATCTGTACCTTACAAGTGTTACTACACTACCCTATTGCCTTAGTTTGGACAGTGATATGGCTGTCAACAACTATATACCTGGACTGGTTTTACCTGCAGTATACGCCTCTTACCTGGTATACCTGTGGAGGAATTGTTTAACATTAACTGTTTCTACACATACTCCCAGATTCCAGGTTGATGTTATGCACATACCTGTCCATCCCTTTTTGCACAGACTCTGGCCATGTCTTGACCACATGCAGGTGAACCAGGACATATGTAGTCTATTCTCCTCTTCAACCTTTAGTGACATACAACACTCTTATACAGGATTTCCCAGACAGTTATATTATGTAGCACAGTGTGGGTGACAGTGATGGGTAATACCTTCTTATTCAGAGCAACGGCAACACTAACAATGTCATACAATACCAAAGTAAACAGTACCAGTACAGGGTATCACTCATTTATTTCTGGGCACAGTGTTTGCATCTGATGGACCTGCAGGAGCACTGTTTGTTAGCACTACCTGACTGTTGCCACACAAAGTACCAGTTTTACATTAGTATTATGCACTTACATCTCACTCTGTTACTTTACACACTCTGGTCACAGCTTGAAAACATAGGGGTGTAGATGGGGCATACTTGGCTTTTTATTCTCGTAACAATTTGGGGAGTTGCTAAAGTGACAGTTTTTTTTATAAATGTGTGACAATCAGTTGCATTTCTTGTTTGCAGCTGATACATCTGGGATCATCCTACTGATTTCCCAGGGGGAAACAGTGACAGGCAGCAGATATGGGCCAATTTACTGGACATTCTGGACATATCTGTACAGTTGTGGGGTATGATTATGTATGCAGACTACTACCACCCCCAGGATTTGAACCATGGCTGTGTGTGCTAAAAATACACAGTTCACATCTCAGTTGTGTTTGCTATTTGGATATCATTGTCTGTCTTTTCAGTTTTCTGTCTATGTCTCTCCCAGTTGCATTAGCTGACTTCTGGGGATTGCACCAGCCATATACAGACATTCCAACACATTTTTAATTTATGTTGCACAGTGTGGGTAACAGTGTTTAATACAAAATTACTATTAAGTGATTGCAAATATACATTACCATTTGATACCGCAGTAAACACATACAGTACAGCAGTTAGACCTTCATTGTCAGGCTATTATACTTTTATTTACAAACAACCTATATGAGACTCTTCCTGCCATATTCTCTGTGTATGCAGTACTTGCCTTAAACAATACAGGTTTTATACAGGCAACTGACTTACTAATACAGTTAGATTTATTTCCTATGACAGTACATGCAACAGTGTTACTAATCTGCCTCATGTCACAACCTCTTCAAGCGACAGTCATGGGCCTCCTGGTTCACAGCCCGCTCACTTGCTGCTGTGAAGGACATAAGAGGAATATTTAGCCATACCTATCCATAATATACATGACCTGGCAATTATTAAACAGGTAGTGGAGTGATACTTACACACAGCTGGGACCTCCCCTGCCTCCTAGTCTCTTGGATCCACTGATCCAAGACATCCCCCTTTCACCGCTTCAAGTTAGCATAGTGATGCCTGACCTGCTCACCAGTTTAGGGTATGCCAGTGGCACTGGTGAGGTCACGAGTGAGACGGTCCCAGGCTTCCGCTTTATAATGGGAACCCTGGTACTGGCCCTGAAGCAGTCTCTGCTCATGGTTCATAGGTTCATAGGTTCATACTAGGCTATCTGCCCTAGGGCATTTATAAACCTAGCCAGAGTGTGTGTGGCTTTCGCCACCCCTTGGAATGAGAATACTATGCCCATTTAGGGGTTAGTTTACTGTGCCTCTGTCTAGTAGTGACACAGAGATGACCCCCGGAGTAAACCTATGATCTCCCATCCACTCGTCAAGGTTTCTCTTGAAGAGAGTCAGTGAGGGGCTCCGCCTAACATGGACTGGGATTATGTTCCAGAGTGTAGGGAGCCTCTGGGTTATGAATCTGTCCCTCCAGCATGTCCTGTTTATTTCTGTGTTGAGGTTCAACTCTCTCGCTCTCGTGGCTCTGGTGGATTTGGATTTTCTGAGGTGGAGCATGTCCATTAATTCCAGATTGGACATGGCCTTGTACGTCAGGCATAGATCACCTCTGAGTAGGCGGTATGTGACTGAATAGAGCTGGAGTTTCTTCAGCCGGGCAGCATATGACATATGTTTGAGACCCTTGATCCTCTTGGTGAGGTACTTTTGGGGTCTTTCTAACTGCTGCAGGTGTCGGGTGAGCTACATCCCAAATGGGACATTGTACTCAATTATGGGCCTGATAAGGGAAGAGTATAGGGGCACAATGACCTCTCTTGATCTAGATGTGAATCCTTTCATGATAAGGTGGGTAATATAGAAGGTCTTCCTAACCACCTTGGCAATGTGAGTGTCAAATGAGAGGTTACTGTCAACTTGGTCTTTGACAAGGAGTCCTGCCATGACTCTGGACTCCTGGATGTCCCAGCGCCGCACCCAAAAGTGCACTCCCTCTCCCATCGAGACATGGTGCCTGCAAGGGGAAGCTACAACCAGTTATGAGATGTATTCCCACCTGTTGGGTTTACATAGGGCTGATTTCCCACACTTTGCTGTGATTGGACAGTTTTGAAAAGGTTAAGCTAAGGGCAAACCTGCTTACCTAAGGTTGGCATTGTTTAAAGGGGTATACCACTGGGCAAATTGAGTTAGCTGGCCTACACATTGCTTACAAAACTCAGACAAAATATAGCACCAAAAATTTTAATACGATAAAGCTTTCGGGCTAACCAACCTTCATCAGTACAATTAAAATAACACTTTCATTCTTTTTAAATTAGAGTTACTTAACATCACATGATCCAGCCAGCCTATATAAAACTTTCCCTCACAAGAACTTTTTTTAAAAAAGAACTCTCTTAAAAATCAGAGCATGTCATAACTTCACTATATAAAACATGAATTAAATCAGCAGTACAGTAACAATATAACAAATGTCATATTTTAAAAATTATGGTGGTAGCATTGTCGCCTCATAGTAAGACACTGTCCGGTTCGATTCTCAGCTAGTGCATCTTCTGCATGGAGACATGCTTGAATGGGCATACCTTAGTTGAAGGTTGAGCATCAGGGCTGGTAACTCTCCACATAAAAATCAACTACCAATCATTAGCGGACCGAAGTTCCGCTGTGGCGTCCCCTAACTGGGAAAAGCCAAAAGACGCAACAACAACATCTATTATAAAAACATATGCTACATTATAAAAATCAACCACAACAAATAAATGAAACTTTTAAAGGCAGGAATGAAGAAATCTTATACTATTCATACTTCATTCCTGCCTTTAAAAGTTTTGTTTATTTAATTCATGTTTTATATAGTGATGTTATGATATGTTCTGATTTTTAAGAGAGTTCTTTTAAAAAAAAAGTTATTGTGAAGGAAAGTTTTAAAATAGGCTGACTGGATCATGTGATGTTAAGTAACTCCTATTTAAAAAGAATGAAAGCCTTATTTTAATTGTACTGATGAAGGGTGGTTAGCCCGAAAGCTTTATTGTATTAAATTTTTTGGGGCTACATTTTGTCTGAGTTTTGTGAAGAATATATATATTGCTGTTCTGTGTTTGTGGATTCTACACATTGCTTACACCTACTAAGCTAGGCTGAGCAATGCTTAGCATTGCTTAATATTTACTTTGCATTATATTTGCTCTTTGGCATTGCTTTATTATTTATCACATGTTTATATATATATATATATATATATATATATATATATATATATATATATATATGTGTGTGTGTGTCTGGTATCCATGATTCATGTGTACATACACTGTATGGGGTCCTTGTGTTTAATAGGGGACTTCAACACTCCGTTACAATTACACCTCACATCTGGGCTTACTACAGTACTCCAGTTCACATATTTATATTATGTAATAGGTTATAGAACATATGACTGCATACAGATTCCTTTCACATGTTCAGTTTGATTTTACAATAGTAAGGATTTGTTTGGTGATACCTCAGTCTTATGTACTGCTGTGATGGCTTAGTGGTTAACTACTGTGACTATAGTGTACAGGCTCCTCGATTCAAGACCTGCAAAGGCTGCTTATTTTGTTGCTGGGCAGAACAGTGGCTGTTGCATACAGAGTGATTAAGGCACTTTTAAGCAGTTGTAAGCAGGTTTGCACAAGGGTAAGCTGTGCTGACCTGCGGTTACATATGCTTACAGAGAGTTAGCTTCAATATTGCTTAACCTGTGTGCACATTGCTTACCCCCATGCAAACAGGCTTAAACCTGCTTATTACTGCTTAAATATGCTTACTCCCACTTACTACTGCTTAATAGTGCTTACACTTGCGTACTAGTGCTTACCCCCGCTTACCACTGCACTAATTTAGACAGTAATATCTAATGGTTCTTGGGAAGGTGGGGAATTTGGAAGCTGTATGGAGTTATCATTCATTACATGTTTTACCTTCCATTTGTATCCCTGATTCCTGTGTACATATACTGTATGGGGCACTTGTAATTATCTGTGGACTTTGCAACATTATGACACTGACACCTCACATCTGCATTTAATGCAGCACTCCAGTTCACAAATATATGTTATTTAGTAGGTTATGCAACTAAAAATATTGGTCATACAGTGATTTGACATGGTAAATGGAATGTGCTACTGTGGGACTCGAACCAGGAATGATGGCTCATAAGGTGAATGTTCTGCCCACTACACTATTGCTGTACTGCTTAATTTGCATATATCTTGCTTGTTATCCTCTTGTGCCATTTAAGCTGCATTAACCATAGCTAAGCAATGGGCAAACTGATGCACCTACAGTTAAATTTAATCTGTTTCATAAAAAAAAATAAAATATCTTTATATTTTTTGTTTTAACTATTGCTCTTGTACATGTGGGGGGATGTTGCTGGGGGTATGCGTACACCTATGAGCAGTCTCGCTCATTCTTTTAGGACTTGTCTCCTGTTCTTCATTGCAGGGGTGTGTATATTCTGAGAGCTCTGCTCTCAGACATGTCCCCTGCACTCTTACACACTCTGTGTAAGATTAGGAGCTTAGGCAGTGCCTCCATTAATATACATGGTGCACTGCCGTCCTGCTCCTAAACTGCCGCTTCCGTGCAGGACTAAGCTAGTCCTGCGTGGAAGTATAGTAAATCCATGGATTTGATGCATACATTGTTACTCATCCTATGTTATGATTCAAGACAAACAGGTAGGGTAGTTTGATTATATGTTTTATTACACAGAAACACATCAAGATGGATAGCAGCAACATAAAATATAAACAAAAATGTGTAACAGCAAACATCAGTGGAATAAAACAGTGCCAGGAGTTATAAAGAAAGCTTATTCACTCATAAAATTAAAAAAGTAAGCGCTTTCAAATCTGCTTCATCAGACCTTCTACAGAAAATGAATGAACTTACATGGTTATATATGCAGATATCAATCAAAGTGAGGCAAATAGGTTGAACCAATCTCTTGAAGCATTATATTAGACCAAGCATAAGTATAGCATATGCATAGTAAAAAAACAATTAAACTAATAAAACAACCTATATAGGAAGTAAAATCACTGAAGCATTCCTGAAAAATGTATTAATACACTTTCAGTACTGAGCCAACATTAAGCTGCTTGAAGCAAATACTATAAAAAGTAATAAAAATAATGCAACAATATACATATCATATGTGAAGATGTATATGAATAAAATATGTAAAACATGTATATGATGGTATTATATATATTTTATTAACATTCAGCAGTTATCACTTTCTAAGACTTTGTCCCTTTAGACCTGTTTGCTAGGTGGCAGAAGCTTAATCTAGAGGTGAGCTTTAATTATTTGAACCTGTTAATTGACTTTTTTTAAACCTGAGGAAGAAGCCCTTGCCACAAAGATTAATGAGCAACTGAATGGCCTATATGACTGTTTCCCTGGGGGCATGGTTGACGCATCAGTTGATAAACTTATTGACACTGCTTTACTGTTTGAAAGAAAATTGGTTCAGCAAAAGTAGCTTAAGATTGAGAGGGATAGCAGGGATTTTAACTTGGGAAATGTTTTCTCTTGGCCCAAGAACAGTATTCCTCCACGTAGTAACTCTAGATTAACCTCCATTCGGACTTCCAATTGTAATGAGCATACTAATACTTCCATGGGTGTAACAAGAGCAGCATCCAGGAATGACACTACAGTTTTCTCTACTACAACTAAGTCTCATAATGGATCTTGTAATAAGGAACCTAGCAGCACAGTGACTGAGAAGTCTGTTGGCAATCATTCTTCTATGAACAGTGATGCTGACACCAATGGGGTGAATGGCCTACAAGGGGCTATAACCCAAGTACTAGGCAATGATGTGAAATGTAAAATACCAATGAGCCTTAACAGCATGGATGGCAGAAATGCTGGGTCCAGCAATGGCTCTATCACTTTCCCTTTACCCACTGGCAAGGACCAACATTCCAACAGGAATCACTCACAGAGCAGGGGAAGGACAAAGAGGAAGCTGCCAGTGGAACAGAATGCTGGTCATTTACTCAAGAAGATGTGGAAACAAGTCACAACTTGATTGTTTGGAACTTTTCCAAGAGATGTTTGACCCCCCCCCCCATTAGTTAAATGTACTGTGGAAGGGAGTCTCCTTTATACCTGCACAACATGGAGATGTGACAGATACTGTTTTAGATATTAGGATGTTTACACGGAATGTTTCACTGAAAATACAGTTAGGAATGAGATAGTACTGAGGGCTCTAAACAGTTTTTAAGAGATCTTTTTGACTATATTAAAATGCAGTCAACATATTTGAGGTACTTGCTGGTCACTATGGATGTACAGTCATTGTTTACTATAATTCCTAACCATGCTGGCTTGATTTATGTGGGTAGATACTTGTCCAAGTACAGTGCATATGATCCTTTAATAAGTCACCGGATAGATCTTTGTGTGAGAATAGTACTCAAGAATAATATCTTTATCTTTGATGATGTTTATTACCAACAAAGAGATGGAGTGGCTATGGGCACCTCCAGTGCCAATAGCTACACCAATATGGTTATGGCTTAGTGGGAAGAGCAGTGTATGTTTTCAACACCGAGTTTTCATCAGTATGTCCCATTATTCTATAGTAGATTTGTGGACAACCTGTTTCTTGTTTGGACAGGATGTCCTGATGAGTTAGTCAAGTTACATCAAGATTTAAACTGCTCTACCAGTTTTTTTGAAATTTTCTCTGAACTGTTCAGACACTCAAGCTGAATTTTTGGATGACCTTTTAACCAGACAGGTTGATGGCTCCCTCTGTACTGGTATATATAGGAAACCCTGTTACAGGAATTCCCTGTTGCATCGAGATAGCATGTATCCATCACATGTGTTTAAGAATATAGTTATAGGATGGGTTGAGAGCCTCTAGGCTGAATGGGAGAGATGATGGATTTAAATCTGAGTTGTTATGCTTAAAAGGAAAGCTGACTGACAGAGGCTATAAAGAAAAGGAGGCTGATGATATACTTTGTAGCATACCTCCACTTAGATCCAGTATAGCCAGACCGTACTACTCTGAACATTCTACTGATTCCAATGGTAGGAGACCAACTCTGACTAAACCTACTAATATCTCTGTTCCTCTAACTTACACTACTGACACAAGGATGACAATCTTTGTGGCAATGTTATTAAGAGACATTGGAACATATTAACAACTAACCCCAACATCCAGAGACTTGTAGGTGACACTCCCTGGTTCTTATATAAGAATAAAAAAAATCTAAAAAGGTTATTATGCTATCCAGGTAACCAGAAACCTGGTGTGTCTGAGTGTGGAGCCAGTACATTGGCATGTGAAGCATGTCATTTTTGTAGCTAGGTAGACAGTAGAGGGTGTTTTCAACATCTTGATAAGGTAGGTTTCATTTTAAATTGCACGCAACCTGTCTGACTTCACATGTGGTCTACCTTGAAAGCTGCATGGTCTGCCAAGCATTTTATGTAGGCAAGATGGACAGACCTCTGAAAGACAGGATTAGGGAGCATTTATACAGTATCTGTTGTGCTTCTGCCAACAATGTCTTGTCCAAACATGTTATGACCACTGATGTGAGACACTCTTTTAAGTTCATAGTGATTGACAGGATAAACCCCAGTGTCTGAGGTGATGATATTAAAAACCTTACTGAAATGAGGGAGGTCAACTGGATGATTAGATTAACATCAGATCAGGGCAGTGGTCTTAATGAAACAATTCCATTAAAACCTATTCTAAAGGGACAAAGTCTTAGAAAGTGATAACTGCTGAGCGTTATTAAAATATATATAATGTCATCATATACATTTTTTATATTTTTTATTTATATACATTTTTATATATTATACATGGATTCCATACATTTGATCAAATTACACTTAGTCGAAAATGTTACCAGGCATTGCACTTCACTGAAAGCTCACTTGACTGAAAGCTCACTTGGTCGAAGTTCATTTGGTCGAAAATGGAATATAGTCCCTGCCCCACTGCAGTGCAACCCTGGAGTGAGAATATTAAATAAGGGGGTGTGGGGGGCAAAGCCCCCCACATAATTTTAATGTATTCACTATTATAAGAAGGTATATCCATTAGAAATGCATTGATATATATATATATATATATATATATATATATATATATATATATATATATATATATATATATATATATTTAGTAAAAACTATTGGCATAATGTGGGGGGGGCTACACCCCCCCTTAGTTAATATTGTCACTCCAGGGTTGCACTGCAGTGGGGCACGGGCTATATTCCGCTTTCAGTCAAGTGAGCTTTCAGTGAAGTGAAATGCCTGGAATCATTTTCAACTAAGTGTAATGCGACCAAATGTATGGAATCCATTATACATATATTGTTGCATTCTTTTATTACTTTTTATAGTATTTGCTTCAAACAGCTTAATGTTGGCTCAGTACTGAAAGTGTATTGATACATTTTTCAGGAATGTTCGAGTGATTTTATTTCCTATATAGGTTGTTTTATTCGTTTTATTGTTTTTTACTATGCATATACTATACTTATGCTTGGTCTAATATAATGCTTCAAGTGATTGGTTCAACCTGTTTGCCTCACTTTGACTGATGTCTGGATATATAAGCATGTTAGTTCATTCATTTTCTGTAGGTCTGATGAAGCAGATGTGAAAGCACTTACCTTTTTAATTTTATGAGCGAATAAAAGTTTTTTTTATAACTCCTGGCACTGTTTTATTCCACTGGTGTTTGCTGTTACACATTTTTGATTTTATTTCCAGCGGTTTATTTATCTCAATGAGTGTATTTCTTTTTTTGTAAAATATAAACAAAGTGATTAACTGACAGACCATTACATACATACATGCTTACATCTGAACAGCTCTCTACAAAGTGGTAGTCTGTCTCGCATGTGCTCAGTATATATACACATATGCAAGCCCATGGAAAGCTTCTTAGAGGTATACTTACCTACTGATCTACATCCTCCCTCTTTAGTGAATTGCCCACAATAAAATGACACTTGAAAAAGACATGCAATTATACAGAGACAAAGAAATAAACACAATGTTCATGTCCAAGTTGCCTTGTATCTGGAACATGGTCTGGAAATGCAACCTGATCTAGTTATATAGCAATTAGGACTGGGTTTAGCAATAGGGACAGTCATTGGTGAACAATCTGTTTCAGGAGTTTCAGGAATCTTCCCAGGAACAGGGATATTTGCTGGAATGTCCTCTGGAACTGGAACACTGGATAACTTTTTCTGAGATCTATAGTGTTTCTCACAAGCAAAATGCTGCAACACAGGCTCAGACACTGGTACCACATGTTTCTGATTTTGCTGAAATTCTACTCCTTGTGATTCCACAATGTACGATCTCAGCTCTGGACATACACTTTTCACGACTCCAATCTGATCAAAACCTTCTGTCTGCTCCTCACTATCTCGCCTTTTCGTAATGGATTGAGTGGTTTGCTGGTCTTATCATAATAGGACTTCTGGAATAAGTGCTTCTTTAACAGATGGGCTTTCACTGATCTGTTATTCTTAACACAGAGAACCAGTAGATTACTGCTGATTGGTAATGTGGTTCTGGTTTGTCTCAACAGAAGTCTCTGTGCACCTGAACCAAGAGGTTTAACATGAGGAATATTTCTGAGATTCAGGAGATTCAGAAAAACATTGATATTGTCATGTTTTGACTACTTTAATACCCGTTTCGCACTTTGAACTGCATGTCCTGCCAAACCATTTGACTGTGGGTACTCAGGGCTACCTGTAACATGAATAAAGTCCTACTCTTTAGCAAATCTCTTGAACTGATGACTTGTAAACTGTGCACCATTTTTAGAAATAACTTTGTGAGGGCTACCATGGACTGCAAAATTATGCTTTAACTTAGTAATGACAGTACTGGATGCTAGACAAGGAAGCAGGTCAATCTCAAAACAATTTGAGCAAGAGTTTACAAACACCAAGTAATGCTGACCATTCCATTCGAAAATGTCTGTAGCTACTGTCGACCAAGATAGTTAACCTGGTTTAGCTGAAGTAGTTCTTTCTGTTGATGTGGCTTAATATTATTACATACAGAATAAGATGAAAGTACTAAGTACTATTACATACAGAACAAGATGAAAGTACTCACTCAATACCCCTTGACATAGAAGGCCAAAATACTAGTCCTCTTGCCCTTCTTCTGGTAGAATCAGTTCCTGGGTGGCCATGATGCAAGATGGTAATGTACTCTTGTTGCAAGGATTTTGGAACAATCACTTTTGGACCTTTCATGATGATACCATTGTCAAACAAAATCTCATCTCTGTAAGGAAAATATGGTTGCAGGTCTTGAGGTAAACAAGATTGCTTTGATGGCCATCCTCGACTGATAAAGTGGTTGAGTTTTTGAAGAAATGGATCTGAGACTGTGTGACTTCTAAGCTCATCAAGACATGTGGAAGAAAAATTTCTCACCTCCATGACTTTAAAATCAAGTTTCTCATTTTCATGCTGTTCAGCAGTATTTCTGAGTGATCTAGATAAAGTATAAGCAAGATAAAGAAGTTAGCCTTATGTGTAAACAAGAGTGAAATTATGCATTTGTAATTTCAACATCGTGTTGCAATTAAGTTTGCCACCCGTCCCATTGTTAGCGGGACACTCACGGGTTGAGCTGCCTAATCCCATTGCCTTCTGTGCAAAGTAGTGGGACTTGAAAAGTCCCGCTTTTCAATCGCACTGAATTGCCGTGGAAAAGACACAATTACTTCTGGCTTTTCCATGGCAATTCAGTTACGTCACCAACCTGGATCTGCAGGCAAAGCTGCTGCCTGTTAGGTCTGGGTGCTTTAATTCATGCAGCAATTGGCTGCAATTAATGAAAGGGTGGGGATTGAGGCAGGAAGAGCCCGGGAAAGATTGCGGCTGTAGGAGCACTTTGTTTTAAGCACTTCTACAGCCACTAAAAAAAACAACCGAGATTTGTTTTTTTTTTCCTAATGAGCCAGCCATCCATCCATTCATCTAGCCAGCCACACATCCATCCAGCCAGCCATCCATTCATCCAGCCAACCAGCCATCCATTCATCCAAACAGCCAGCCATTCATTCATCCATCCAGCCAGCCATCCATTCATTCATCCAGCCAGCCAGCTATCCATCCATTCATGCAGCTAACCATCCATCCAGCCAGCCATTCATTCAGGCATCTATCCATTCATGGAGCCAGCCAGCCAGCCATCCATTCATGCAACCAGCCAGCCATCCATCCATTCATGCAGCCAGCCAGCCATCCATCCATTCATGCAGCCATCCATCCATTCATGCAGCCAGCCATCTAGCCAGGCATCCATTCATTCAGCCATCCATCCATCAAGCCGTCCATCCAGTCATTCATCCATCCAGCTGCTACTCCCACCAACAAGCTAACCACACCAGCAGCTAGCCAGCCAGTCAGCTAGCCACTCCAGCAGCCGGCCAGCTAGCCACTCCAGCAGCCAGCCAGCCAGTTTAGCAGCTTTCCTTTATCAAAGGGAACAAAAGACTAGACTTTTTTGGTACTGTATTGCTATTAAGAAGCTATACTCAGAACAATTTAAACCATGTTTAAAACCAATACCTGGGAGGCAGCTCACTATTCCTTGCTGGTCATTCAAGCATGTTCTAGTCACTTCTTTCATAAGGCAGATTTAGCTTCACAACTGCTGGATATTTCTTTACATATGAAGACAGATAAACTTAAGAACTATACTGCCACAATATCAATTTCTTCTAGCAAAAACGATGCACCTCCTAAGACACTAATTAGTTTTAAATTTATACTAATCTCTTGCTATTCACATACAAGCCTCGGCATTACACCAACAGGATAAATAATTATAATAAGATTAAAAAGACAAAAACAGCAAAGCCACAGTACTACTCACTCTTACCTATATTAATTAGAGATACAAAATATGATTTATTAGGTAAACCCTTCATCTGAGACAAAACTTTGTCAGGCCTACACATACATTTTCAGAGCTGTGTTAAAGAACATCACAAACATTGCAAGAAAAAAATATCCACATAACTAATGGTTAAAATACACTACTTAAATGAAGTCAGTTACAAAAAGTTGAAGTAAGCATGCAGACATATGTATACATCTACAAAAACAGGTAAATACATCCATATGTACAGACATGCGTCCTAGGCAGGTATGTCTACACCCTTAAGCAGCATTCCACTGTCACCAAGAATGGTGCCTCTATACAAACAGAAAATGATTGACTTTAACATTTGGCTTAGTTTCTGGTGTCATTCCAAAGGGATACAGTACCTGACAGCCTGGGAAGACATGATCGACAGACCACGATGATTTGCCAGAGATGGCCTGCATCTGTCTTCCTTGGGCTTCAGAATTTTGACAAAGGCTCTTGCCTTACACATAGTGCCTTTTTGGGGCAATGCCATGAGGTCAAAACTACCAACATGAAAATGTCATCAAAACTCAAATTAAAGGCCATGCTGCTAAATGCTAGGAGTCTAAACAGGAAACTGCACTCATTGCAAGCATTCTTAACCCTGGAAGATGCTGACATTTGTGCAGTCACAGAAACCTGGTTCAAAGATTTGGAGAGCACTCCAGCCATACTAGGTTACTCATCCTATCACACATTCAGACCCCAAACTGTGGGCAACAAAGCAAAAGGAGGTGAAGTTTCAATATATATTAAATACATACACACCAATAGGCTGGTCAAACAGTATGACACACAGGAGACACTCTAGGTGCAGTTAACCATTGACAAGACCCCTATTCAAATCATTGCTAGCTATAGGCCTCCAACTTTGATTCAAGATGCCAACTCCACCTATCTGGACCTCTTCAAAGCTATCAAGATTCAACCCTTTACCCTGATCTTGGGTGACTTTATTCAACCATAGACTGGAAGAACTACTCATGCCAAAACACAAATGCTCAGAGAGTTCTTGATTTCGTCAATGTAAATGCCTTGGGTCAGCTGGTCGACACCCCCACAAGATGTAATAATATCTTGAACTTGGTGTTAACCAACATGAGTAATCACTGCAGCATCCCTACAGTGTCATCCGCCCTGGTAAGACCCACTTTTGAAGTCACCATCTCCCCCGACCCCCCCTCCCCCCAGTTTGGGTGAAACAAAAAAACTTATCCAAAGCTGAATACAACCTCCTGAGGTAAGGTATAAACAGCTTCACAGCCCCCTCCCCCTCTGCAGGAACTGACTCAAATGTCCAAACCTACACCAAAGTACTATATGGCATTTATATAGCTGCATGGAATCAGAAATATCTGACAAGACAAATTCATCCTCCTCAAGGAAGAGTAAACCTGTTTGGTGGACATCTGCAGTAAATAAACTCTATAATAAAAGAGAAAGATGCTGTTCAGGACTAAGAAGGAGCATACACAAATGATGTAGATATAGTCAACCTGCTGGCAGACAGGTTCAGTAAAAACTTCACCCCTCTGTCCCCCCATCAGTAAATCAGGACATCCCCAGCACCTGAGACCCTCCCCCTATCTTTAGGCAGTAAGTCATCACTACCCTCTCAAAGGCAAAAAATACAGCCTCCATGGGACCTGATAATATCCCAGGCTGCATTCTACATGAACTCAGGCAGGAACTTGCAGCACCATTAGGCACCCTATTCAACCAAAGCCTGAGTACCGGCTTTGTCCCAGCAGAGTGGAGGACAGCCACTGTCATCCCTTTGCACACTGATCCAGGAAATTATAGATCCATAGTAGGTAGGAAGGGATCGCTTGTTAACAAGATGTACTTTGATTCATATTTTGTTGTTTCACCTTTAATTTACTGTTGGTTGTTAGAAAGGGCTAGGTTTTAGACAGGCAAACTCTAGCCACCCACAGGGCTTAGATAGCTATACATTTACACAGACTGCAGACAGGAAAATCCTGACCATATATAAACAATCCCATCTTAGTTTGTGATTTATTTATCTTTATTGTCAAAAAGAAGTGCTACTGTGCACGCTGTAAAGGAATTACAACTTTTGTCTGTGTTGTAGGACTTGTATGTCAGAACAACTTACTATACTTTATTTAGTTGTATATTGCTGGTGTGATTTTTTTTGTCATAGAAGGTGATTTAAGTTCTCTCTGAATTCTCTGGTTACTGATTTTGAATTTTGATTGTTCTTTTCTTTTGTAATATTGTATTCATTTGAAGCTGAATATGGATTCCTTAAATGAGTATGCAATTAACGATTTGCTAATGCACATTGCACAAATATGTTGTACTGTGTAATAAATGCCATGCATATTTAAAGGTAACTGGTGATCTGTGTTCCTCATGTCATAAGTTGGATGATTTGCTTACCATTGTTAGAAGTAAATCTAGACTTGATGATGATTGCACTTGTGCAATTGGCATGGCTTGGAGAACTATGGTTTCATACATTAATGACTGGAGTGGTGAACTAAATAATGTTAGGCATATGTATCTATTTTCTGCAAAGATCATTCAACCCCTATGAAACAAGATGATGCCACTGACAACTCTGGAATTCTGGATGCAAGTATTCAGCAATCTGCTGATCCAATTTGTTTAGAAGGAAACAAAAAAAGAAAGGAAGGAAGAAGTTCACAATAAATAAGTAAGAAAAATAAACTGATTAATGACTGCAAAGGAAAGAGAATACGCAGTAAAAAGGACACTGCTTTGTTATGTAACATGCAGGTTACAGGAAATGATATTTTTATATCAGAAAACATTCAGTCTACAGACAAAAGGCATCATTTTTCCAATGGAGAAGGTAGAAAAAAAGAGGCAAGGGGCAGGTGAAAATGAAGAAATCAAAACTGAACGTGGAAGGATTGAAGAACATTACTGTAAGAAAAAAGGAGACAGATGTTGACTACATTACTCAAGCTGTGGATTTACAACATCAGCTGGATGAGAATTTAATACACAGTAAAACAGTGGGATTAATAAGATTAATAGTAATGAAGATCTCTCCTTTGTAAGAATTGACAGAGCAGATATCATTGTATTAGCATCAATTTTGATTGTTTTCTATCAGATAAATGCTGCTTACTCCTGTGCATTTGTAGAGTTAGCCTTGTTGGTGCTTGCTTTGTGTTATTCTCTTAACGCTGTATTTGATTATACTAGTACTGTTTAGCGACTGTGTGTCAGCTTAGATTTCATTGATTTTATCAGTTTAACACAGATAACCGCTGTGCTTTTGAGGAGTTAGACTTTTGGTATTTATTATTTGTTTGTCTAACCCTGTTCTTGACTAAACTAGTACTGCGTAGCGACTGCTGCAATGCTACTTAATCTCCCCTGGACCCCATACTTATATTATTTGGTAATTGTTTGGGTGACTATTAGTCTAAGGGTTTTAGTCCTGCTAGGGGTAATTCTCCTCTGTATACTGGTTTAATATTGTAAAGACCTAATTGTATTCTACTTGCCATTTATCTGCACTGTGTGTAATTTGGAGTGGCCTTACACGTGCAGACTGGGCTGGGATCCCACTCAGTTAAGGGCTTCCCTACACTCAACCTAGTTCTATGTTACTAACTTGTTGTAATATCTACAGCATCTACTGTGGTTGTGCACATTATATAGCTTGCAGTAACCATTAATGCAGTATATCTATAGTATCTGCTATGCCAAAACGCTCAATTTCCTTAATGAAACTGCTTGGCCTTGCCTGACTGTAAATGTAATTTTATCTGTTATATTACAAAGTTCAATTCTTGAATAACCTGTCTTATCTGCACTGTATTAGAAACACTGTATTTTATTATTCTCTTTAACATTATCTTATTTTTTCCACTTTTCCTCTTGTACTAGCTATCCCCTGATTTACCCTGTGTTTTTTGCCTGGGTTGAATCTCTCTACTAACTCTACTAGGGTGCTCTCTGCCTACTACCCTTGGAAAAGTTCAGGACATTGCCTTCTTCTGCAACCCACTACCTCAAGATATCAAGAAAGTATGTCTACCTATATCATGAAGTTATAATTTATAACCAACTTAACCCTGCTAAGCTTTTTTGTTTACCCCCAGCCAAGCTTGCCAGCAGCAACCCCCCTTACTCCATTATTACCTTCCTCCCACTCACTTTAGACTGCTACTTAGCTTGTGCTCTCTCTCCCATTAGTCTAGTTCTACATTCGAGTGCCCCTGTGTATGTTTACTGCACCTCTGCTTTTGCCCACTAGATGTCACCCTATCCCCATCTATACTCATTATACTAGCATTTATTTCTACCTAATTCTTCCTATCTCACCTTTCCTACTCCTATCCCTTTCCTCCTTTTGAAGTTCTCTCTCACCCTCTCCTCCTTAGGCTACCTTCTCTTACCTTGACTTACCTATCTTTCTCTGATACTTCTTCCTTCCTCCTTGGTATACTCTGTGTATCCCGCTCCGTTCGCCCTGCGGGCTCACTCCGCTCCCCTCACTACCCCCAATTCCCACCCACCCCAGGGGTCCTAACCTTATACATCTCTAGTCCCACCCCTTACCCTACCATCCTATCCTCTTCTTTCCCGCCAAACATAAACCCCTCCCCTCTACACACCCCACATCCTCCTCCCACTTTCCTCTTTTATATACTAACCCTCCTTTCCTATTACTAGCATCTCTCCTCTTCCTCTATTATCACTCATTCAATATCTTTCCACTCACATCACCTCTCCCTCTACTTTGTATATCCTTTAATATCATTACCTCTGGCCTTACTTCTATATTATTTTTCTTTTCAGCTTACACTTATACTACCACCTTGCTAACCCTACTCTTATACCTCTACTTTACAACCACTTCTACCTTACTTACTCATAAAAATGACTCACAACTTATCCACACTGCTTATACTCTTGGTTCTACTCTTAACTACCCTATTCTCAACTTACCTCCTTACCTTCATCGAACACCCACTTTATATTCAACCAAACCACATACAGAAACATACATCTACCTTCCACACTTCTCTCGCTTCATTCTTAAATGCCAATTCCACCCCTAGCTACCACCTACCTAAATTCCATAGGCACTCTCACCTTACCTATGCCCTACCCTCAGATAAAAAAATGAGACCTCTAACCCTTCTTAAGAGCAACTTCACATCCAAACCTGATGATCCTACCTTACAAGACGGTGACATTCACCCCAACCCTGGTCCCGTGTATCCTTCTCCTCAAGCATCTAGACCAATCTCCAATAATACCCTCCTCATAGGGCATCTTAACATACGAAGTGTAAACAACAAAGTACCCTACCTACACGCCCTCCTAGACACTCACTGTTTTGACATTCTCTGCCTCTCAGAAACCTGGCTAAAGCCAGCCACTAAAGATACTGAGATTATACCCCAAGGCTATAATATACTAAGGCTTGACCGTACTAAATGAAAGGGTGATGGAGTAGCAATTCTGTTTAAGAATCATCTCAATATCTCTACCCTTTCAGCCTGTCCAACCCAGGATAGTAAAGTGGAAGCCATCATCACTAAACTCCAACTAAATGCAAAGAAAGCCCTTTACATCATCTGCATGTACATACCACCTGGTAACAATATACCTATCGTAGAAGACTTTCTCAGTTGGGTTTCCAACAATTACCCCCAAGAAACTATAATTCTTGGTGACTTTAATATAGACTGGAATACTATTAATACTGAAAATCCCACTTCTCACATTAACCTAAATGGTTTTACCCAAACCATTACCCCTACTACAAGGCTTAATAAATTAAGTAAGAAACAGACTATCTTAGACTGGATACTCATAAACAAAGTCAACATCACATATAAAGTAGGAACTATGCCTGATGACCTCAGTGATCATTGCTTAACATATATTACAAGAGAGAAGACTATCTACACCTCCCTAATATAAGAAAAATACGCTCTACCAAACACTTTAAAATTGACCTATTTCAAAACGAACTCAGAGCATGTAACTGGAACCCTTTAAAATCACTTCCACTTAACGAAGCAGTATTATTCTTTAATTCTACCTTCCTTTCCATTTTGAATAAACATGCTCCTGAGCGTACCATTAGAATGAAGTCTAATACAGCCCCATGGCTCTCAAATGAAACTAAGAAACTAATCCTCTCTAAAAATAAAGTTTGGGCCAAATGGAGATGCCATAGAATCAGCTCTGATTTTCTTCACTTTCGCCAACTTAGAAATCTTACCAAAAAAGCTATAATCACTGACAAAAGAAAGTTCTACTGTGAACTTCAAGAAACCCATTTTAATAAACCCAAACAATTTTGGTCCTCGATCAATAGACTCCTTTCACCAGGAACAGCCAAAACTCCCTCCCCACTAAATGCTGACCCAGACACCCCTCACCAAACTGCAAATGCTTTTAACTCTTTTTTTACTGAAACTATTCAATCTCTTGCTAGACAACTGAACACTAATAACTTCTATCCTCCAAATAATCTAGTAGACTCTTCTTACAACTTCTCTCTACAACCCATCTCTACCTCTTTCATCTATAGACTTATTTTCAAACTGAAACCCTGTACCTCCTCTGCTGACAAGCTCCCTTCCCTTTTTCTGCAAAAGGCAGCCAAAGAAATTGCATACCCAATAACTATACTCATAAATAGGACCATCCAAGAGGGAACCATCCCTGATATCTGGAAAGTCTCTCATATTATCCCACTACACAAAGGCGGTAACTCTATTGACTACTCCAACTTTAGACCAATTGCTCTTCTCTCACCTTTAGCAAAGATTATGGAGAAGTGTATTCATCAGCAACTTGTACAGTATCTCTCTCTACACAATATTATAGCTAACTGTCAACATGGCTTTAGACCTCACCATTGCACCACCACTGCCCTCCTTTCCTTTTGTTTAAAAAAAATACCCCCCAATTAAAACAGGGCCCCCCCCCCCCAAACAAAAACAAATAAAAAAGGGGTTTTTTTCCCTTTTTTTTTGGGCCCTTTTTATTTTTCAATTTGACTCCCTCTTAAAGCTTTTTGACAAATTTTTTTTGGTTTTTTTTTAAAAAACCAAAAATCTTTTTTCCCTTTTTAAATTTTTAAACCCTTTCCCAATGGAAGGTAGAAAAAAAGAGGCAAGGGGCAGGTGAAAATGAAGAAATCAAAACTGAACGTGGAAGGATTGAAGAACATTACTGTAAGAAAAAAGGAGACAGATGTTGACTACATGACTCAAGCTGTGGATTTACAACATCAGCTGGATGAGAATTTAATACACAGTAAAACAGTGGGATTAATAAGATTAATAGTAATGAAGATCTATCCTTTGTAAGAATTGACAGAGCAGATATCATTGTATTAGAAGCTGAAGGTTGTTCAGAGCTGTCCAGCAAAGATATTCTTGCAATTGGATATTGAATTATTACAGGAACTGATACATAATAGTGCAGAATTTTTTAGTAGTAAATCCTGTTCTGAGAGATACTTTCTCCTTATTTTTGTGTTAGGCCTGTTAATCTGGAAGAATCCACACCATGCGGTTCAGGGCTCAACTTCCGTCAAGTAGATATTTTCCTTCAAAAAGAAGTTAGATGTTTTATAATAGTGCAGAAGTTTTTAGTAATAAGTCATGTTCTGAGAGATGCTCTCTCCTTATTTTTTGTGTTAGGTAGGGTTGCCAGCTGTCCGGTTTTTGACCGGACTGTCCGGTTTTCTGAAAAATTGTCCGGTTACAAATTTAATTCAAAACCGGACACACTAAAGTCCGGGTTTTGTGCCACTGCCATGGTCTGAAGAATTTCTCGCTCACCATCTTTACTCTCTCTCTCCCCTCCTTATTGCCTGTGGTCCCGGTGTGCTTTTTGGCTATAAATACAGCCATTACCTGACTCCAGACTGTCCGGAAATATATGACACTAGCGGATGTGATTAGCCCTCCCTTTCTGGAATATGACCGGGGCCATTGGTGAACATCTTTGCCGGTTCTCTGACAAGCACTGCCTCTTGCTCCTCCTTGTGTCAGCCCAGGGTGACAGTGTGGATGTGGAAACTTGAAAGCTTGGAGATTTTGAAGCGAATCCTTTGTACCCACATTATTGGGGATGGGCCTTGGGTAGGCAAGCTGTGGCTAGAATGTGTCTGTTTTATTTCAGTTATATATGCAAGCATTCAGTGTGTATAAACTACAGAATGATGTTCCTGGTTAATTGCCTAATGCAAAGGGTAAACTCATGAGTTGTGGGCCTGTTTAACAATGCTATCCCCAGTAGATGATAAAGTGGTGTACGTCTAACCGTAGCTAAAAGTGTGCAATCTCCAGTCTTGTCAGTACAACAGAAAAGTAAAGCATGAATAGTCTGAAAAAGAGTGTGATTTACACGTGTATAACAGGAAAATCTCAGTTTATACTTAAAAGTCCCTGTGCCAGTAGTAGCACAAGTGGCCTTCTTTAGGCGATGTAGTTGAAGAGTTCCTCATTGGGTGTGCAGTAGCAAGTGTTGCCCACCACACAATACCTGGTGATGTGTTGGAGTAACGAATGCTTATTCATGCTGATGTGTTCAACAGCCGCACAAATAATTTTTTTACGTTTTTTGCAGGGGATCGATGTCTGCCTGCACCCTCACACTTGTTATCTATAAAACCTGTTTTCTGGCAATCATTGTGGATTGCAGTCACTAACTAAGTAATGACGGACATTTTAATTTCTGACTTTTTATATCCTTCAGAAAATGCATGCTTAAGCAAAACCTGATTATCTAACCCTAAATTTCTAAGAGCAGTATTTAAAATTTGTTCTTATTATTGAGCCTTTATCTCCCTCCCCTTCCCCCTAATTATTTTGGCTTCCTCCCTGATTTTTGGCTGAAAGTTTTTTTTTTTTAGGTAATGGCAGCGACCCCACTTGCAAGACCTGTGAGGTAGGGTTATAGTAGTACTCATGTTTGCACAGTTAACTAAGTGAGGAGCGAGTAGCAACTTCATGCATAGATCATAACATTTAACCTCTGTATGAAGTGCATAATTTTACAAATGTATACAATTCATACTTGTTTGACAACACTATATAATAGCCACTTCACATTACTGCAGTAACAGTAACATGAGACAGTAGCAGTGCCTGTAATTCAACAACAGGAAATGTATTTATTATTATACAAATGTATGAAATGTACCAAGTGATCTGCAACATAAACTCCAGTTTCCATTCAGACAGCATACATGAATTTACTATGCATTCTAAGACCTTTTAACTCTCAAAGATTTGTAGACTATCCAGATTTTTGCCCCATATTTTAATCTCTTCCTCATAAACTTGTGGTTTTCTGGAAAGTCATTGACAACTGAAGTCACTGAATAATGGCAGATACCAATCAGAAAGTATAACAATTTTATGAAGCATTGGTTTAGTTGCTCATGGAATACTGTGCTTGCAGAATTATTGTATATTGCACCACATCTTCTTTTCACCCTTAAAGATATTTTCACAACCTCCACTCTGCTTATTGTCCCGTTTCACATACTGCACCTGTTAACTCCTCGTTCCACAAGAACTACCACTTGTAGCCTTAACTCTCTGCTCCAGTCTGTAACTACTTGTGTAAAATCCATTGTTTGATATTGTGAATTAGCAAAGGAATTTTGTTTAATAGTTTTGCACATAATATTTACACTGAACTTGAGTAATTATGTTTTTATGTATCATATATGCATTTCTAATACTGCTTGTGTAGCATTTTTGTATAGTCAGTGAATGTGAGATTTAAAGGCAGAGTAGTTTTAATGCTAAGTCTGTTTTCATTGTGAGACTATATTGCTTTGTTTAGCAAATGTGTATCAGTGGTTTATGCTATAAAATTTGAAATAAATATTTTAAATTAAATCCAAATATTTGTAATCACTGTATGTGTAAAACAGAAGACAGTATGCACACTGAGAGTTTTGAACAGTGTTTATGGCAACTGGTAAGAAATCAGCTGAAAGCAGGCATCCGGAACAGAAAAAGAGGGCGTTCCCATCAGCTGATTTCACAGTGATGTCACAAAATGGGTGGGGCCTGGATGGGAGAGGGGGTGGGAATGGGTGGAGTTATGGGTGATGCGAGGGGCGTGACCTTAGTCCGGTTTTAGCCACAAAGAAAGCTGGCAACCCTAGTGTTAGGCCTGTTAAGCCGGAAGGATCCACACCATGCAGTTCAGGGCTCAACTTCCATCAAGTAGATATTTTCCTTCAAAAAAAAATAATTTCAGCAAAAATATAGATGAAAAAAGTAATTACTCACATTTCTGCTTTAATCCATTGATGTTTTGTGTATTTTCTTTGAGTGATGTGCCGGCCTGAGGCCAGATTACAGTTTAGGTTGCAGGAGCTGCACTGTTAGTGTGATTACAGGCTGTCCACCATTTTGGAATCTTAGAGACCTGTGATTATTACATGTTCAATGATAACACCAATACTATAGACTGTGTAACTGTGACAATAAAGACAACCCTGTAACATATAACATTTATTGGAGTGTATAGACCACCAAAGTCAAGTGCAGATGACCTAGAGAAATTCATACATTTCTTGCACGAAACACAGGAGGGAAGAATAATATTAGCTGGGGACTTAAATTTACCAGAAATAGACTGGAATAATATTGATTAAACAATGTTAGTAAGGAAATTATTCACAGCAGATATTCAGGAACAACAATTGCTTCAGATTGTTAAAAA
Source organism: Protopterus annectens (assembly GCF_019279795.1). Classification (NCBI taxonomy): domain Eukaryota; kingdom Metazoa; phylum Chordata; order Ceratodontiformes; family Protopteridae; genus Protopterus; species Protopterus annectens. The sequence continues at coordinate 565,104,767 of NC_056739.1, read as the reverse complement.
AACTACCAGGGGATGGAACATACTAGAGCTTGATTGTATTCCCAAAGAAATTACTGTAACTTCATGTAAAGTTTTACCACCACTGATGTGCAATGATCATGGGGTTATAAACGTTAATGTGTTGCTAATAATTCTGCCAAACTGAAATCTAAGCCAATGCACAGAAGGTTAATTACAGATTATATGGAAGCAAAACATGTCATTATGTAAAACTAACTGGAGTGAGGTGTTCAGTGGAAAAACTGCAGATGGAATGTGGAAAGTTTTGAACGAGAAATTGAGTGCAAATAAAATAAAAAAACATTTTAACATCAAGATCTAGGCATACAACATCAGGTGGATATATTTCCATAAGAACACAATACTGGATTAAGGTGAGAGACAAAAAATGTAAGAAAAGAGGTTGAACTACAATTTTGAAAACTGCAATAAACAAGCTGGACAAACAGGTTAAGCATATTATGAGACAAGATCAGGAAAAATTTGAAAAACATTTATATAAAGATATTGAGCATAATGGGAAACCTTTTTATAGATACATACGATGTGGAAGGAGTAAAGACACACAAATTGATAAACTGTGTGCAGATTCTAAAATGTATTCTCAGACACAAGATTATAGATATATTTATAAAATCTTATGCAAAACAGTTGGGCTCCACAAATGTGGTGGTAATTTGTCCTAGTGACATCCAGTTAACCCCAGATACTGGAATCAAATTAGATTATATTGAAAAAGAACTATGCAAACTGGATACAAACAAAGTGCAGGGGGGAGACGGAATTAGTAACAATGACCTGAAAAGACTTCAGCAAGAACTTACAGTACCATTATATTTATTATTCACTAGGCCATATAAATATGGGGAAATTTCTCAACACTGGAGACATGGGCTTATTAAACCTGTTTTTAAGGGAAGTAGGACAAACCTGGAGTCATATAAACCCTTAAGTCTACTTTCATGTTGTGGAAAAATAATGGAGAAGGTAATACAGGATATGTTATTGTCAGAACTGGATAGGTTGGGGCTTGAAACCATATATCAGCATGCATATGTTGAAAACAGATGTATTACCACCTGTAACATGATGTTCTATAATGATATAATAGCTATGAATGAAAAATTGTGCTGTGATGTAATTTATATAGATTTAACTTGAGCATTTGACAGAGTCATACACAAAACACTGATAAACAAATTAGTACAACTAGTATTGATGTCCTCTTGATAAGATGAATAGCTGTATGGCTTACAAATAGGACAATTTATTTTTTTATTTATTTTACATTTGTTGACCGGGATAGTCCAACTGGATTTATGTCCATTTTCAGCGGAGTACCAGGGAGAAAAGCCCAAGGAAAACAGATACAATAAAAACAATGAAGGTATATTTACAGATATGGCATTTACAAAGACTACACAAGCAAACATAAATAGACAAGTTCACAAGTTAAAGTTACCTCTGGTTTCAGTCAGGGGAAAATTAACAGTAGCTAGATTACTAGATTATTCACATTCATGATCAGAGTTAGCCAGGCTTGTTACAGTGGCAAAGCCAGTTTAGTGCCAGATGTTGTTTGTTTGGTTTTAAATTGGCCTAGGGAGGAGAGCAAAGTAATATCAGCTGGAAGTAAGTTCCAGGCTCTGCCTGCAGAGTTAGCAAAGGGGGCATCACCAGCTGCATTGTTAATTTTGATTGTCTGAATTAGTAATTTTTTGAGGATCAAAGCAGTCTCGAATTGTTATGGGGTGATAATATTTCTAAGAGCTGGTGTATTACCTGGATTATAGAGGATTTTATTAGCCATAATCTGAAGGTTATATTGGATTAGACTGGGAAGTTCTAGTCACCCAAGCTGTTTAAGGTTGATACAGTGGTGTGTTCTAAAAGGCAGGCCAGTGGCAAACCTGACAATGTGATTGAAAGAGGTTGACAGTCTATTGAATACAGACTTGTTTAGATTGGAGAGAAGGGAGGAAGTGTATAGAAGTGTAGAAAGTAGGTGAGAGCGAGCTATAGCAATCTTAGCTAGAGGGGTTAGGAAGGCTCTTATTCTATACAGTGATTCAAGTTTTTTAATGATAATCTTGATCGTCTGATTTACATATAGGTCAAATTTTAGGTTGTTGTCAGTAATGACACCTAGCAGTTTTATAGAGGGGTCGGGGGAGATTATTGTGCCATCTTTTGCATTTATGGTGAAGGAAAAAGCAGCAGACCTTTGTGTTGGTGAGAATAGCAGCATTTTAGTTTTTTTGGGATTTAGTAACAATCGACGTTCAGGGAGCCAGTTTTCTATATTATTAAATGTGGACTGGGTAGCAGACCTCAAGCTTGTAGGAGGTGTAGCTGAGCAAATCAGGGTGGAATCATCAACATATAGGATACAGCTGACATTGGGGATGAGAGTATGTAAGTCATTAATAAAGATGGAAAACAGTAGGGGCCCTAATATGGAGCCTTGTGGTACTCCAAGGGTGTTTGGTAATAGGTTAGAGAGCTTGTTCTGCCAGAGAACAGCCTGCTGCCTCCCAGTGAGGTAGGATGTAAATCACTGAAGGGCTTTAGAATCTAGACAGAAAGTTTTCAGGGTGTTAATCAAAAGCTGGTGATCAACCATGTTAAATGCCTTGGAAAGATCCAGGAAGAGGGCTGAGGATATGTGATTATTGTTACTGTTATTGTTTATGGTATTAGTAAAAGCCAGTAGGGCTGAAGTTGTACTGTGGTGTGGACAGAAGCCGTGTTGGGTATCGGCCATGAGGTGTTTTTGGATTTGGTGGTGCATGAATTGTTTGTGTATACATTTTTCCATTATCTTTGCAAGTGGAGAAAGTATAGCTATTGGTCTATAATTGGAGAATTCAGTGGAGGAACCTCCTTTATGTAGTGGGATTATGTAGGATATTTTCCAAATGGTGGGAATTTTCGCCTCTGCTATGGTATGATTAATTAGTATCGATATTGGATAGGCAATGGCATCAGCTGATTTTTGAAGGTACTCGGTGGGGAGTTGGTCTGTGGAGAGTGTGGTGGGTTTTAATTTTTTGATCAAGGTATGGATAAGTGATGGGGACACTGGTTGAAAGCTAAATGAGAGTCATTTTTTAGAGGTGGTACTATCAGGGCCAGAGGAGCTAGCAGGTAATTGGATAGCTAGGCCTTGATTTGTCTCAGTAAAGAAATGGTTAAAACTGTTTGATACCTCCTCAGGGGATTTATCAATGGTAGCAGCAGGGATAGGTGTAGACATTTTTCTGGGATGAAGTAGAATATTCAGACTTGCTCAGAACTTCTGAGGATTGTTCTGGTTAGCTGTCTAATAAATTACAGTAGTATTTTTTTTTTTGTCTTGTAGAATGGATTTTTTTAGTTTCATTCCTAGCTTGCCTGATATTAATATGATTTTGGGGATCTTTAGTGGAGTGCCATAGAGCCCAAAATTTGTTTCTACTGATAATTTTTAGTCTAGACTCTTTGGAAAGCCATGGTGCAGTTTTTGCTTTTGTTTGCTTTGAGTGGACAGGTGCATGCAAATTAAGGATTTCAAAAAAATTGTTAGCTTATGCAACTGCCTCCTCTAAGGGAAGGTGTTTTAGCATAGACCAGTTACAGGAGTTAAGTTCCTGTTGGAATTTGGCAGGGTCAAAGTCTATTTTGTTTCTCACTTTTCTGAGTAAGGGTTGTTGTGGGTTAATGGCTTTTTGTTTAACTATGTAAGTGAGAAGGTGGTCACTTAGGTCATCGGGGAGGGTACTGGCAGTGTACAGTTGGGGGTTACTATTTATGAGCACCCAGTTGAGTATGCTTTCTTTTTGGTTGGGTTTACCTAGCCTGGTAGGGGTGGTTATGGTTTATGTAAATGCATGCAGGTTGATAAGGGTAGAAGGGGATTCTGAGGAACAGGTGCCCCAGTCTATGTTAAAGTCTCTAAGTAGTAGGGTTTCTTGGGGATAATGACATGACAGCAAGTGAGGGGTGTCTTCAAGTGTGGCTATATTATTACCTCAGGGAATATACATACAGATGACGTTGATGCATTTACTTTTGTTAAGTTGCAGTCTAGTGGCAAAACTTTTGGAGTTATTAATTTGAGGTGGTTGATTAACATCTATGGTCACATTCAACTCAGATTTGTAGAGAATAGCTACCCCACCCCCCTTCCTGGAAGCACGATCCAGCCTGTGTATCTTATACCCAGGTGGTAACACTTCATTGTCTGTAGTGTTAGGTTTTAACCAGGTCTCAGCTAGACAAAGAATCTCAGGGGAGTGGACAGCCAGGAGAGCATGCAGTTCATGTACCTTGTTATTAATATTGAGATGACAGGCCAAAAGAAAGTTAGTTGGTCTACTGATTATAGTTTTATGCCTTAGGTTACAGGTGGAGGGGTGTATATATCAGAGGTGGATAGGCCCGGGTTGGGGTGAATGTCACCACTGAGTATGAGGCTAGGTCTATACTTAGTGATAAGCCACAGGAGTTTGTTTAAAATTTTGTAGTATTGTCTAGATCTACAGCTAATGTGCCAGGGGTTGGTATGCTGAAAGAGTGAACATGTTGAGTTCCACCCATTGTTATTAGCATGGCTGAAGGTGGGATGCTTTACAGCTAGGGTGATAGTATGGCCTTTAGGGTACTGATAACCAGTAAGCAAATGGTTTTCATACAAGGTGAGTACATAAGTGGTTAGCAGAATGGGTAGTAAAGAGTAGTACATTATGAGAGAAGGAGTGTAGTTGTTAGGACTGTTGTTTGAATGACACAAAACTTCCTGGAATTCATCAATTCAAACACCCTGGATCAGCTGGTAAACTTCCCTACCAGAGGTGAAAACATATTGGACCTGGTCATCACCAACATGGGCGACAGGTGTTCCACATCGGAGGTCAACCCGTCACTGGTTAGATCAGACCATAAACTAATCACTCTGGATATCCACACCCCACCACCACCCCCAACTAAGGAAACCACAGTAAAAAACTTTTCTAAAGCAAACTTCACCTTGCTTAAGACAGAGGTGGTAAGTTTCACAGCCCCTCACGCTAAAGGCTAACACTGCCCAAGATGCAGAAACCTTTACAAATGCACTCTATAAGCACCTACAAGGATGCATGGATCATGCCATCCCTAGCAAAACCAAGACTCACTCCTCTAAGAGAAGGAAACCAGTTTGGTGGACCCCTGCAATAAACAGGCTATACAATAGAAGGAGGAAACTAGTTCAGAACAAAAGCAAATCCCAAGAAGGAAAGACATCCCTGATCAGTATCAGTAAGAAACTAAGGTCCCTCGTGAAATCATCCAAGGCTAACTTCAAAAGAAAAAATAGCCAAAGATTTGAAAGATAACCACAAAGCCTTCTTTAGCTATGTTAAGAATCTAAGTGGCAACTCCCAGATATGCACTGAACTAGTGCAAAATAGCACAAAATATACTGAGCCTACTGATACTGCCAACATCCTGGCAGATAGATTCAGTGCAAACTTCACCCCCCTCTCACCTCCAAAAAGGCCCACAACAATACCGGAAAAGTGTAGTGTCCCAAAAATCACAGACGCACAGGTGAAAACAGCCCTTTCAACAGCCAAAAACACAGCGTCAATGGGACCAGATGGTGTCCCAGGCTGCGTCTTGCACGAACTACAAAATTAACTAACCCCCCCACCTAAACACACTGTTCAACCTCAGCCTCTCCACAGGCTACGTGCCCATAGAATGGCACACAGCAATGGTTATTCTTTTCCACAAAGGAGGGGCCACAACTGACCCTGGTAACTATCATCCCATAAGTCTAACTAGCCTGGTCTGCAAGGCTATGGAGTGCATCATCATGGAACTCATTAACAAAGTCATTGGGAACCTCCAAACACTTGACCTGACCCAGTTCAGCTTTAAGGGCAGATCATGCCTACTAAACCTGGTTGACTTCTTCGAGACAGTCACCAAGGCCTTAGACGAGGGAAAGGTAGTTCACACAGCCTACCTTGACCTCGCCAAGGCTTTCAACACCATTCCCCACTCAGGTATTACAGAAAAACTCACCAGCCTGAACATAAACCCCTACATCATGAGATGGGTTGCCAACTGGCTTAGAGACAGAACTCACACGGTAAGAACAGAGGCTCCAGGTCCGACTCTAAACCAGTCACAAGTGGTGTCCTGCAAGGCTCGGACCTGGGACCCCTACTGTTTGCCATATACTTCTCAGACGTACAGGCAAACACAGGAGGACTATGGCTAACCAAGTTTGTCAATGACTGCAAACTGGGAGCCATAATTGACTCTCCGGCTGACACGGACAGCCTCCAAAAGGGCCTTTCTGAGATGGACACATGGTGTCAAAGTCATGGCCTCAAGCTAAATGCCAAAAAATGCATAGTCATCCCATTTGGGAAAAACAAAACACCCATGAATTACCACATAGGTGGCAGCCCCCTTAATACAGAAGAGGTTATAAGAGATCTGGGGACACAGGTAGATAGTAATCTCTCCTTTGACAATCATATTGCCATAGTTAGGAAATCCTTCTATGTGGCCCATCTAATTACTAAAGGGTTCGCTTCTAGAAATACAGAGGTTATAGTGTCCCTCTACTCGTCACTCATTAGACCCATCATAGAGTGCAATGCCCCATTTGGGATGTACCTCACAAGACACTTCCAACAGCTGGAAAGACCACAAAAGTACCTCACCAAGAGGATTACTGGTCTCAAAATATGTCCTATGCAGCCCGACTGAAAAAACTCCGGCTGTACTCAGTGGCATATCGCTTACTCAGAGGTGATCTCTGCCTGACTTACAAAGCCATGTCCAACTCAGAATTAATGGACATGCTCCACCTAAAGAAATCCAAGTCACTGCAAGTCACGTGCTCTAGTGAGGTAAACCTTGCCACAACAATAAATAGAACAGGCTGGAGGGATAGATTCCTGTCACAGAGACTCCCCATGCTTTGGAACAAAATTCCAAATTACATCAGGCAGAGCCCCTCATTAACACTCTTCAAGAGAAACCTTGACGAGTGAATGGGTAACAGAAAATACACCCCTGGGATCACTTCATTGGATCTGCTTGACAGAGGATCAGTTAATTAATAAAATGGAGTGCTGAAAGCTGACATAATCTGGCTAGGCTTATAAATGCCCTCGGGCAGATAGCCTGGTACCTACCTATGAACAACAGTAGAAGACCTGACAGTCAATTTAGAGGTAATAGAGTGGGTGGAGAAAATATGTTAGGTGAAAGCTAATAGGATGGTAAAGACAGGGTGGAAAGAGTATGAAGGTGAAAGCTGATGGGATGTTGTAGCAGGGGTGTGGTTAAGTACCTATACATTTGGAGGTACTGGGGGGTGGAAATTGGGGGCTGGGAGGGGGGTGGAGTGGGGCTAACACTGACTCCAAGTGTTTCCTTAAGCTTTGGTAAGTATGTGGTGTTAACTTAACTGGTTGTATTTTAAACTGAATTTTTAGCTGTATTTTAAACTGTATGTTTGCACTAAGTTATAGACTATGTTTAGGCTACGTTTTATACTCATGCAGGGTATTTATAAACTGCAGGTTATGGGCGCAGAGTATAATTTTCAGGGCTATGTGTGGCAGAGCAGAGTAAAACTACAATATTCAGGGATTAAATGTAGGTTAAGAAATAATGTTAGGGGCAAAGTACTTTAATTAAAAACAAAGAGGGAGCCAAATTACTATGGGGGACAAACTAAAGGTGGCTTTAGACTCAGGGCAGCAATTTACAGTACATTGTATTTCATTACAGTTTAACCTTAGCCAATTGTAGGATGGACTTCAGGTAAGTGCAAGTATCATACAGCAACTGGACAGGCGAAATCCTTGGTTATAGTCAGGGTGCCCCACAGGGCTCTGTCCTAGGCCCTTACTTGTTTAGATTGTATCTTTAAGACCAAACTTTTTCAACTGAGGTGTTCTACAGTTTATATGCAGATGACCTGAAATTGGTTAAACTGACTAAATTGACCATTTGGAAACAGGAGAATAATATGCTGATAAACACATCAAAAACTAAGCATATGAGATTTGATAGACATAAATTGAAATGTGAATATTTAATGCAGCATACAGTGACTGAAACTGTAGACTCATTTAAGGATCTGGGTATATGGGTAGATTCAGCTATTAGTTTTTCTAATCATATCAACCAATTGGTTAATGATAGTTATAGAACTATAGGTTGTATAAAAAGATTTATAAAATCTAGGAAATGAAAAATAACAAAGTCATTGTTTGTTAGTTACAGTAGACCCAAACTTGAGTATGGAATAACAATATGGAAACCTTATAAGAAAACAAGCATGAGTAAACTGGAAAGATTACAATGGAAATATACCAAGGGTATCCATGGATGTGAAAATTTTAATTATTATGAAAGACTAAAATATCTGAACTTGTACAGTGTCTCTTACAGATATCTAAGAGGAGATCTTATTCAGGTATATAGGGCATTTAGTGACAACTACCTCTGGGAATGTTTGGGGTTAACAAAAAGTACTACAGAATCATCAGACAACCTACGTAGAAGATTCTATAGGAATGAGAAGTGTACTAATTAGTTCTCTCACAGAGTAGCTGATGCATGGAAGAAACTTCCAAATTACATTAAAGCAAGTACTAGTTAAGATAGTTTTAAGAACAGCCTGGATACTTAGTATGGGAACAAGTGTTTTGGTATACTGGCAAGCTAGATGGGCATTAATGCCCGTGCTTGAAATATTTGTATGTATAAGCCTAACTAGCCTGATCTGCAAGGCCATGAAATGGATTATTATGGACCTCATTAACAAGGACATTGGCAACCTCCAAACACTCAATCCCACACAGTTTGGTTTTGTCAGGTAGAAGGCAGGTCTATTAAACTTGGTAGACTTTTTTGAGACAGTCACCAAACCCATGGACAAGGAGAAGATGGTGCATACCACCTATCTTGACTTGGCCAAAGCCTTCAATTCTATTCCCATCTTGTGTATAATAGATAAACTCTCATATCTAGGCATCAATCAATAAGTTACCAGATGGGTAGAAAACTGGTAGATGGTGTACACCACCCACCTTGACTTGGCCAAAGCCTTCAATACTATTCCCATCTCTGGTATAATAGATAAACTCTCTTACCTAGGCATCAATCAATACGTTACCAGATAGGTAGCAAACTGGCTCACTGATAGAACCCATCTAGTCAAAATAGGGGAAGCCACCTCAAGCAGTAGAACCATAATGTGAGGCATACCCAGGGATTAGTCTTGGGGCCTCTGTTGTTTGGGATATATTTTCTGAGGTGCAGAACAAAACCAGTGGGCTATGGCTGACCAAGTTTGCAGATGACTGCAAGCCGGGTGCTGTCATCAATTCCCCTACTGATGTGGGCATCCTCCAAGATGGTCTCACCCAAACAAATAACTAATGCCAGAAACATGGCCTCAAACTGAATGCCAAAGCATGCATCATCATTCCCTTTGGGGAGAGTGACATCCCCACAAATTATCACATTGATAATAAGGTTGTAAGCATGTAATCAGTCGTGAGGGACTTGGGCACCCAGGTTGATAGCAACCTGCCATTTGACTACCATATTGCCTCTGTTGTATGGAAGGCTTTCTACATAGGCCACCTCATTAGGAAGGGTATCTCATCCAGGGACAAGGAGGTTACAACATTCCTGTATTCTTACCTTATAAGACCAATTAGAGTACACCGCCCCTTTTGGCATGCACCTCACAAAGCACATACAGCAGCTGGAGAAACCACAGAGGTTCCACACCAGGAGAATCCATAGCCTCAAACATCTACCCTACACAGATAGGCTAAAAGCCCTGTCCCTCTACTCAGTCTCATACAAACTCCTCAGAGGTGACCTCTGTCTGGCATACAAAGCAATCTCAGACCCAGCCTTGATGGGATTGCTGCATATCCACAAGTCAGACTCCACTCGAGTAACCCACACGTGCAACCACAATCTGGTCTGTGACATCAACAGGACCTTTTGGTGGGGCAGATTTGTGTCCCACAGACTCCCCCTTCTGTGGAATAGCCTCCCTCTCCACATCAAGCAGAGCACCTCATTATCCATTTTTAAGTGCAACCTGGATAACTGGATGAGGAACAGAAAATACACCCCTGGGATTCCACCTGTGTCTGCTGGACAGGGGCACTGGGTGCTGACTTGTCTAAACATGGGCTAAATTCTTGGCTAGGCTTGTAAGGGCCTCAGGGCCAAGAGCCTGGTAACTTCCTATGATCCTATGATATGTGTTTATAAATATTTTTGCAAACACATACAAACACAAATAAATATATAAATGAATAACTCATGCTGACCAGACACTGCACGGACATCTGAATGCGTTGCTATGTCACTCTGCATATTTTTGTTAAATGTTAGTTCCTCTTTACCAAGAAACATATCCAAACCCGGAAACCCCAGTCACGAAATACAAGTAATCTTCAAACAAGAGTGATCTATCTTTACTAAGGTATTAGTTCTATAATATGGGGTTTTATGAACTTATGTTTTTTTGGCCCACATTTAATTGAAGGTTTTATTTGTTTTAATTAAGTTCTTAGGTTTATTACAAGGAGTTTTAAGTGATGCTTGTATTAAATCTATTACTGGGTAGTTTTGTTTCATTAATTGATGGAGGTTTTTGATTTGTTAATAAATTAATGAATGTTATTTGGAAAGTGGGGTTATAGGATATATAAAGAGTGAACATATTCATTTTTGTATGCATCTGATGAAGTTCTTGTGGAAATATGAAAATGTGATTAAGCTAATTGCGTTTATGAGATTTTTTGAATAAAGATTATTTGGCATTGCTGGCTGCCTATTTCCTCAGTCTTGTTTGAAGATTAGTTCCTCTTTACCTTACTTAACTCATTTATTCTTCTGGGATGGTAATTTCCTGGACTATTATTAGTTATAGAATGGGAATTTTTCTACTGTGATTACAATCAGTTTTGTGTTTTTTGCTTTTAACATATAGATTTAACTGTAATACCAGGTTACCCCATCAAATATGCTGGCACTCTCTTACTACTCTTTCAGAGCCTTCTGGCTTTTGGGTACATGAAGGAGAACAACATTTTACTGAATCACAGCTGGCTGAATGCCTGTTAGCAAATAATGATATTCTAAGACTGAACCACAGCAAAGAAATTAAATGCATTGCACAAAAAATATCTACATTCTTGTGTGGACCATCCACTTGTACCATACATGTAGTGGGTTGTACCTGTCACACTTCCCATACTTAAATATTCTAATTCTAAAGTTGGTATTGTCAGGGTAAAGAAAATAGTTGGCTTTGTTGTAGAAGTTAATACTTCCTTCAGCCTGCAGGTGAGTGACTTCAATATCAGAGCATTAAAATGGGGAATGAGACAGAAACCCTCATATGGGCTATGATGGGTGAATATAACTTGCTCTCCTCCCACCAAATCAAAGTTCAGCTGACTTATTATGCAGTTTCTCTGTGATCCATTTTTAGGACATCACAGTTCACTAAACTATGTTCAGGCAGTTGTGTCAGTACATTTTATACTTCCCAAAGTAATGTCTGCTCCTGAGTTAAACGTTCATACAAAGGCAGAGTACTGATCCAGGATCTATGAAAAACATTTGTTGCCCTTCTCAACAAATGTATCAACTCCTCCTACTAAACAAGGGCTTTGTTCAAACCAGAATTCAAAACTTTATGTTCAGTGTGAAACAAATCATCCCCATGGCTCCAACCCCTTGCTGCGGACACCACCCCTTATTTATAGAATTAACTCTGAGTAGGATCCTGTACCTCTGATGGAAAATAATCTATTACTTAATGTCAGCTTCATTAATATAACAAAATAATATTTTTTTTGGATTACACAAGTCAGTGCAGCACCAGTCCCATTAAATTAACAACCACCTATGCGGCACCACAAGTAAACCCTATTACTGGCCAGATATACTCTATGTAAATCTGTAACTAAGTACACTAACTTACACTGTTAATTACTATTCACAAGCTAGACATATTAAATATCACAGAGCCATTCAATACAGCCAGTCAGCAAAATGTTACAGGCAATGTATTCAGAAAGAATGATAACACAACTATGCAGAGATAAACAGCAGAATTAGAACTGAGCAAAATGTCTTGATGCGGATTAGATATGCATAAATGCTGACAAAGTGCAGACCTGCCAGAAACTGTGCTGCATAATTAGGACATACGTTTGCAAATATGGTAGTCATCACACAGTTGGCTAGATGACTCTGTGATACACCATGAATCTGGGGGCAATGACGATAAGCTATGAATCTGGGGGCAATGATGATATGCCATGAATCTGGGGGCAATGGCTTGCAGGTGGCATATGCACCATGATGAGCCTTTGCTCTTATATCAACACACCATATATAAGTAGCATGGACACAGCAGAGAGCCCATACAAGGGCCACACAGCTAAGTTCAGAAAGCAAAGACTGTGCTATCCACACTGCAGCGTGGGACAGTGCATGACCACATCTTCACATGTCTGGCACAGGACTGCAGCAAAAACTTAATTCCATTGCATAAGGCAGTACCTACCACAAGGTGTTGAGGGCAGTGGGGTGGTGGATGTTGTCCAACTTGGGCAGTCCTGTGTATACATGCTGATCAATGTGTGTCTAACCAATGTCCTGGTGTCAAAGAAGCATCTGTGTGATGAGAAATTTACGGCAAAGGAGACAGATGTTCTTATACATCAGAACATCTGTCTCCTGTAGTAACAGATGTTCTGCTGTAGATCCTGGGGGCCTTAAAGACCAGCTTCAGCAGGAAATAGTGTAGCAGATAAATGCTTTTGGTGGACAAAACCACACAGTTCTACATGTGCATCGAACAGTGACTGACAAGATCTTGCATGTATGGAACAGGCCACAAGACCCCCAGGTCTGCCACCAGAGCTACTACCACAAAGAGATGCAGCAGTTCCTGTTAAGACTCAGCGGTGACACTGACTGTACACTGATTTAATGTGGTGGTTTGGCTGTGACAGTCAGGCATGTTAGGCGTGCCTAAGTATCTGATGAGGATGTCCCAGGTGTGTACTGGAAAAATGTCGATCATGTAGCGCACTGACAAATTCATCTGACAGAATACACAGACTTCACCACATGGCTTAGTGTCACCCAGGAAAATCAGGACTTCATCGCTGAACAAAGGATGATGAATGCCTGCATGTTTGTGTGGGACATACCGGAGGTGTTGTATGGCAACAAGGGTAAGCATCACTGCAGAGTGTCACCCAATGACATCAAGTGAGCAATACATCCTGCACCTACTGATGTGTATGTGTTCATGGCTTCTAATTATTCCTGGCATACAGTTGTCTGATGCACAGCTGTTAGTGGGATTAACACATGCACTAGCTAACATGTGTTTAAGTTAACTGTATTCTTTCACAAGTTCCACTTGGGGTGGACCCAGCAGTATAGGTCAGCACATACTCAAGGTCAACACATTTGTAGAACTTGACATTTATGGTTAAGTGCAGATGGTACAGTCAGACAACAGAGTAGCACTGTAAACAACACAAAAAGGGGAGGACCAGGATGACCCACTTGCATCGCCAGTGTTTAGTGAAGTGCATCCTGTCCATGTGCATGCCACACATGGTAAAAATGGGCAGTGAAAATACCCCCAGTATCAGAGATGCACAGCCTTCAAGGTACACATGCATGTCATTCGGGAGAGTCACACTGGTGCTCATCAATGACCTGAGGCACAATGATCCTTGTGTTATGCTAGGCATCAACTGCAAAATGTTCAAGGCTGTGATCCAGCCACAGACAGATGCTTCTCAGACCTGAATAGAGGATCTCAGTGTGCTGTATGACCTGCATAAATATGTCCATGAATATCCACTAACCACTATAGGAAATAGCAGCACATATGGCACCCATTAGTGGAGCCCTGTGGCTGCTTGCAGATGGCAGGCACAGACAGCTTAGGGGATAGTTAAACACTACAGGTGGGCACAGCTACTATAGACACGTCTGGCTTAAAGTGGATGTGAGTGACATTTATGGGTCCACCTCTGCCTCAGTCCCTTGCTGTGGCCCCTCACATGGACAAACCTGTCTATTTTACCTATATCAGAACATAATTGTTGTGCTCACTGTGTCATGGTACTTTTCTGTTAACTGGGCAACAGGTGTTTTGGGCATGGTTTTAATGTTCTCTTTGCTGTCAGAGTGCTAATCATTGTGTGAGATGTCAATACTGCTTACCCAGCGCTAACACTTTGGAATTTCTCACAGTGAAGCACTGATTAATCTCCAGTTTGCCAAGGCTATAGGCCAGGGCCGTCATTTTTGCTCATCCATGTCTGTGGTCGAGTGAGGAAGTGGCGAGGACTAGCGGCTGTACTTCACTGATGGCAGCTTTTTCAGTGAGCAGAGGTCTGTTGTAGTCACTGTCACTGGCTCTCTGGTCACTTTTACTTTCTTGTGCTCTTGTCTTTTCCTCACACCTGATAAGTGGCACATTGTGTGGGGAATCCTTTTGGTTTTCAATGAATGTGTTCCTCTTCTGCCATCTGCATTAATATTTTGGCTGTAACAGTTGAAGGAAACTGTCAGATACGGGCAAACTGATCTGTGAATTTTGTCCAAACCATGCATTGTAGGTCGCATTCAGCCTTTTCTGAAATACTGATCTCCACAGCTACACATCACTTGAGAAAATGTAGGACATGTTTTCCCCAACTGCTGTTCCATTACGTGATGTTTTCAGACCAAATATGTAAGTATACATGTGGAATAGGTTCTGCAGAGTACTGAGGTGACATGATTTACTTTGTTTAATGGGCGTGCTGAGCCATTCTGTAGTTAATTGTTAGTTTTCTGTCGCCCAGCAGCCAGAAATGTCCAAAACAGTTTATGACTCATAACCACACAAAACACATTGCGGAAACTAATTTTATTTTTATTTAGCTGGTGTGGAGAGCATGTGAAAGCTTTTTTTTTTTTAAATATTTACAAAGTCTGAATCAGGGACAAACCACACCCAAAAAACCTGTTGCCCCATTAACAGAAAAGTACCCTGTTTCACATACTAATTAACAGTATATAATAACATTTAGTAATAATTATCAAACCCAAAGCAGCTCCTGCAGATTAATTCCATGCCAGAACGTTTAGTAGAACTACCAAAACAATTTCAATCAGCTCAGGAACAAGAAAAAGCATCACTTTATTACAATAACAAATAAAAATGGTGCAAGTTTCACAAAGTGTGCCTCAGGTATATGATTGTGGTACAAAAGCACTTAGAAAATACTTATGCAAGACAACCATCATCTCCAGTTTAGAGATAAATACATTGGCCAGGATTCAGTAATCCTTCGTGTAAGACTAAATATGTCTTACACGGAAACTGCAGCCTAAGAGCATGACGTCAGCGCACCATGCATATTCATGAGGGCGCGCTGACTCAACTCTAAGGCTAACACGGAGCGTGCACGAGTGCAGGGGTGTGTCAGACTGCCGAGCAGTCCACACCCCTGCAAGTGCCTAAATCTGCAAA
The DNA here is from genome assembly GCF_019279795.1 of Protopterus annectens. NCBI lineage: Eukaryota > Metazoa > Chordata > Ceratodontiformes > Protopteridae > Protopterus > Protopterus annectens. Next base: position 565,089,184 of record NC_056739.1, on the reverse strand, counting down.
TGTCACCAGATATGAGCGAGTCCACTCAAATGTGTATATCCCCAAAACTACACTCCCCCACATTCTAAACCCCTGTACAAATATAATAAAATGTAAAACTTTTTTTTTTATTATTCCCGATATAGCTGCCCGTATTTGCGCGTGTGTGCATGTGTTTGCCCAATGCTTAGCTACAGTTAGCAGTTTAGACATTGAAGAGGATAATAAACTACTTATATGCAAATTAAGCCAAATAGCAATAGCGTAGTGGTACAGCCTTCGCACAAACAGGAGGCATTCCCGGTTTGAGTGCCACCACTCCTCTTTCTATTCTCTCTAGGAAATCGGTGCATAAAAATAATTCCTGACATTTATCTTTTAAATTTTAGTAAAATGCATTGAAATGGCCTATGTAGTAGTGAACGATATTTTATATATATATATATATATATATATATATATATATATATATATATATATATATATAAAGGTGAAATGGTCATGCATACTGATGAATGCATAAGTTATGTATCTTAAGCAATGTGAAGCACTGCTAAGCAATGTTTACCAGTATTAAGCACATTTAAGAATAATTGCCCATAGCTTAGCACTGCTTTAACTAGCGCAATCGCTTTGAATGGAGCTGCACATCATGCCAACTAGCGCAAACAAAACATGTTTGCGTGAAGCTGCGCACCGTGCTAACTAGGGCAACGCCGAGCAATGTAGAGCAATGCTGGGCAAAGTTGAGAAAAGTTGGCTAAACACAGCCACACCTCCTAGCCGGTCAGACCAGTAGTAAAATAAAAAGCAATAACAGGCCTCGAACCCGGGATACTATGCACCATAATCACAGTACTGAACCACTAAGCCATGACAGCTTTTGCTGTTCATGCACTGTCAACATACATATACATATTAATCAAAGTTTACTCAGTGCTAAGCAGGTGTGCACTCAGCTGAAAATTTTCAAATCTGGCCAATCAGAAATAAGTGTGGGAAATGAGGCATATTTAAGCTTCATAGGCAGGAATACTTGCCACAACTGGTTGTAGCTCCCATCTGCAGGCAGCATGGCTGGTATCAGAGAGGGCTCTCACTTTCGAGTGCAGCGGTGGGGCATGGAGGAGTCAAAAGTGATGGTTTGGCTCCTTGTCCATAATCATGTTGCCAGACTCCTGCAGGGCTAAGTTCCAGAGCACTGAATACAAAGCGGAAGCCTGGAACCATCTCGCACATGATCTCACCAGTGCCACAGGCGTCCCACGGACTGGTGAGCAGGTCAGACACCACTACACAGACCTGAAGAGAGGCAAGCAGGACCAACTGAACCAGGAGAAACAGGAGGCCCATGGGATGCACAATGCCCCACTATTGAGTAGGTAGCCATGGAATGGAGTATGTAAGAATTGCTATTGTAGTCGATATTATGGATAGGTATATGTCTCAATATCACTTAATTTATTCACAGCTGCAGGTATCCATGCTGCAATTCAACAAGCCTATGCAGATAGGCTGTGCCACCAGGGAGGTTAGTAATTATTCTGCATGTATTGTTATATAAAATAAGTGAGAGCCTGAAAAAGGTGTTGTAGCCCAATAATAAAGGTATAAGTCCTGAATAATTTCTCTGCATGTACTGTTATATAAAATAAGTGAGAGAGCCTGAAAAAGAGTGTTGTAACCCATTAATAAAGGTATAATACGTCTTGAATAAGTCTTCTCCATGCACTGTAATATCAAATAAATGAGGGAGCCTCTAGAAAAGTGTGTAATGTAATTAATTAAAGGTATAATTCCTGGAGTGTGTCCGTGTCACTTAGTTCGAAATGTTGTTGTACTCTTGCATTATATAAATAGTACTGTTGTATTAAGTGCTGTCACCCCACACTTGAGCAGGCACATATAAAGTGGATGAAGGGAGTGCCAGTAGCTGTGAAGCATATATACAGTCTTCAACTGTTGGTTAATGGCTGGCATGTATAGGTAAATCTGGCACAGAAGTAGCTTGTTAATGTATTCCACAGAAAATGTCAGTGTGCTGCTAGAAATGTAGGGGGCTGTAAACATATAACTGATAATGTCACATGAACACATCCAGATATGTAGATATATAAATATAAATAAAATATATAAATATGTAGCAGCAACATCTGCATTCTGGACAGTCTATATGTCAGATACAGGTCAGGTATATAAAGAACTAGCAAAACCCATTTCACAACTTAATGGACTTTGCCTAGTGTAGTAATACATGTAGGAGATATATACCTGCAGTCAATAGGAATGCAGTGTAAACTATAAGTACATATAAGTTGTTAATGGAGGTATATTTTTACACCCTACTGTATGTGCATAAACAATGCAATTCCACACCTCAATAGGTATGTCTAATCTCAAAACATTTATTGGGACATATGTCCTATTGGTTTATAAATATCTGCATTTACTTTGATGCATGTGCCCTGTTCAAACACCACAATCTTGGTGGCCTGTTGCCATCAATCAATCCTGCATGCTGCTGGAATGTCCACTGTTGTTCTATATATGCATGAGTTATGCTTGTTGTTTAACTGTTGGAACTCTGGTGTGTTGAGTTAATGGAAATATTACTGCATGCTGTTACAACTAATTTGGAATGCTGTTGGCTGTTACCAACCCATATAGTCATTAAATCCTCCTAAACACAGAACGTATGGGAAGGCCGGCCTCAGCGGACCCACCTGTCCCACCTCAGCTGGTGATGGCACCTGGCACCAGCAGGTCCGGTGCCCAGCCCAGGACCTCCTCCTCCATTGACCCTGTGCCACCTTCAGGTGGAAGCGCTGCAGGGGATGGGGCTCGTCCCCCCCATGCAAGTGTGGCCGATGGAGGGCCACCTATCACCCTCTGAATGGTCTGGGCTGTGGTGCATAGGGAGATCCAGCGTTCAGTCGCCGATCCTCTACGACAGCTTGAGGCACGAGTGGCATGACTCACTGGTGAGCCTGCCCCTCCTATGCATCCCCCAGCACAGCCACCCTCTGGGCTGTGAAGGTGCAGTGGTGACTGCCCATGGGCGGGGATCTCAGTTTCACTGTTACCATCTGTGGGCTCATGGGCTTGCAATTTCCAAACATCCTTCCCCGTCAATGGTGTTCACCCACCTCATGTGTCATATTCTGCTCCTGTATGCATCTTGTTTGTCTTGTCTGTTTACCTCCCCAAACTACTCCCCAAATATACCTACTTCCCCTACCCACATTCCACTCTCACCTGAAAAAAAAAATGGCAATCTGCTCCCACAAAAAGATTACACCCCATACATAGCTGCCCATTTTGCGCTCATGTCCGCTGGACACATAAACTGAAATTTAATTGGCAGTACAACATACTTTGTTGTCCTCACCCCTCTCTCAGGGGTGGAAGGTTTCAAAATTCCCTCCAAATTCCTAGTATATGCACAGCTGTTGCTGTTAAAGAAATGGGCAGCTACGGACCTTCCCTACACCCGTCCTGCACATCCCAAGCTGTTTTTCCTACTGTCTTTCCCTCTTTGTGCCCCCTTTTTCACCACTTTCCTATCTCCACATTTTCTTTTCTTTCAAAGAAATGAGCGCGGGGCTGAGCGGGAGTAAGCACTTTTAAGCAGTCCTTAGCAGGTTTGCGAGAGTGTGCGCTTAGCTAAGTATTGCTAAGCATCACGCAAACTCACACAAACCTGCTTATAACTGCTTAAAATTGCCTTAGTCACCCTGCATGTGAGGGCCCTTGTTCTGCTCAGCAGCAAAATAAAACAACACTGTCAGTCTCGAACCCCGGACCTTGGACACACTAGACTGCATGAAGTACCGCTAAGCCACAGCAGATATACAGCAGGTTGTTGCTGAAATATATATATCATGCATCAGAATGAGTGAATGTAAAGGAAAGATATGAATGCCATAACACAAAACCTGTTCTGTGGAACTTTACCAGCAGTTGTGGAATTGCATTACATGACTGTGATAACAGAACCAGCCATTCTTGCAGTAAATAGTGTTACAGCAGCACTTTACAACCCCCACACAGTATCATAGCAGGACAGTCCCCACCCAAATGTACAAAATACCGGTGTGTTCAAGGTCCAGTAAGGATGTAGGTAGGCATACTCAGTACTGGAATTGTCCAGTTTTCATGAGCATCCTGTGCTAATGTCAACCAAAAAAAAATCACAAACTGTGCAGAGGTGAGTATATTAATATTCACAGTATAACAGTTCACAAACAATGCATGTGCCAAATGAAAACATCTCAATAACTATGTATGTATGGCAGCTAATTGTATAAGTAGAAAAGAAACTTCATACTCCCATGTTTCTTGTGTTAGCATTTGTAGGGGTGAGTACAATTCTACACTGACAACTGTGTACTGGAAGTGGCAACATTCAGGTCTGAGTACAACATTCAAATCACTGGCTACACCCCTAGCATCAGATATAAGAAGTATACCAACCTTCTGACTTGCACAACAGTGTCCACAGCAAACAAGCATGGTCCCCACTTTGGAAAGCTGAAAGGGCTACACCTACCTGACTTAGCAATTTATAGCATTGGGTTGCTATGACAGTGAGTACTACATGTACCACACAGCAGGCTGCATGCAATTGCCAAATGGTGTCCACCAATTGGTGCAGAGGCCATCACATGCACATGTGCATATACCTATAAAAGCAGGCTGTACTTAATGTCCACACATGCAATCATTTCATTGCAGTTATGGAGAGAGAGAGAGATAGAGCGAGAGAGAGAGGGACACAGACAGACAGAAAGACAGACAGCGACATCCACAACAACAACAGGGGAAAAAAAGATATAAAAAATATATATTGAAAAAAAATAATATATGGAAAAAAAAGATATAAAAATATTGAAAATAAAATAATATATTGAAAAAAAATAAGATATAAATAAAAATAAAAAAAATATTACAAAACACACGGAACTGACAAATACAAAGACATACAAAGGAAAGGTATGTAACAGATATGTATTTACTGGCATGTAGTAGATGTTTTTTGAAGAGTACTCCACATAGTTTGAATCATCCATATGTGGCAGCAGTATGTATCTATGCACAGATGCCCTGCATAATTACTGCCATGGAGAAATCAGTGTGTAGCTGTGTGCAGTGGGATATGACTGTGGCACATGTAGTTCAGCATTAAATGTCAAACATCTGATCCATGTTATCTGTGTTCTGTACAGTAGGGTGTACAATGTCTGTTTGGGGGAGTAGCACATACAGTTATATATACATGGATGTAACAGAGTAACAAATGCATGATAGTCATATTAACGTGTAGCTTAGCATTGGCAACAGCTGTACCAGGCTAGTATGCTAATCTAGCATTTGCAGCTATATATACACCCTCTAATATTACTGTGTGCTCACATGTGACACGTGTTCATGTTGCAGCAAGGCCCAACAAGTCAGCTGTGAGGTACACGAACTTACAACAGTGTGGACCTTGTGTGTGTATGGCACACACATACGGAGAGATCTGTCTGTGTCAGATATATTAGCATCTGTACATGTGCATAGAGCAAGGGACATACTGCAACTGTTTGTGAAGGGTGGACATATATATGTTGTTGAAGGTTATGTGCATATTTCTATGTAGGCTGTAGTGTACGGCAAACAAGACAGCATATAGTGCTGGTATATGACATGTGGTGGTTAAACGCTGTGGGTATGATTTGTCAGGTTTGCAGTGTTGCAGCCAGTGAGGCCTGCTAAAGCTACATGGGCTGAGAACACTTTCAATGCATTCCGCACAACACTGTGCAATATGACATAACTGTATACCTCACTACCTTCACATAATTAGATATTCCCACCATGAAAGGTGGACTGTATATGTGCCTATATGTATATCTATATGTACACCAATGGATGTGTATATGTATGTGTGTGTGTGTGTGTATATATATAAATATATATATATATATATATATATATATATATATGTATATATATATATATGTATATATATATATATATATATATATATATATATATATATATATATATATATATATTTAGAGAGAGAGAGAGAGAGAGAGGGTCATGTTTACTGCAACAGATGCCTGGTGACAAAGCCATGGATTCAAGCTCAATGTTGACACTGCATTGGCATAAGCTCAATGTTGACAATGCATTGGCATCCCTTCTTGCAATAACTCTGTACCCATTAACTACCACATAGGTGGTAGTCTACTTAACACTGAAGGTGTGATAAGAGACCATAGGAGACAGGTGGACAGTAGTCTCCTCTTTGATAATCACAGTGCCACACTAGTCATGTAATCTGTCTACGTAGCACACATCATCACAAAAGATGTGTCATCCAGGGAAATATAGGTCAGTGTTCCCCCTCTACTCATCACACATAAAACCCATTACAGAGTACAATGCCCCATGTGGTATGTACCTCACAAGACATCTACAGCAACTGGAAAGGCCACAGACATACCTCACAAAGAGTAATACCGGCCTCAAACAGATGCCCTATGCAGACCGTCTCACAAAACCACAGCTAGACTGTGTCGCATACCGCCTACCCAGAGGTGACCTCTGCCTAACATACAAAGCTATGTCAAACCCAGAGCTGTTGGACATGCTCCACGTAAACAGATCACAATCCCTACGAGCTACACGCTCTAGGGACCTAAACCTTGTGACCTCAATAAACAGCACATGCTGGAGGGATAGATTCCTATCTCAGAGACATCCCATACTCTGGAACAAACCACCTATCAATAGCAAACAAAGCTCCTAATTAGCAGTCATCATAAATAATCCTGATGATTGTATGGGAGATAGGATATACACCCTGGGAATCACCTCTGTGGCTCTGCTTGACAGGGCCACGTGAAATTAAATTACCTGTGTGTCAAAGGCCAGGGTAGCGTATGGCTAGACTTCTATAGGCCCTAAGGCCAATAGCCTATTACCTACCTATGAACCGATACACACTCACATGTACTTGTTGCAATAATTGCTATGTGAGGTTGACTGAGTGTGATGGTGAGTGTGTTGGTGAATGTGTCAGAGTTCTGTATATGTGTGATAGCTTAGTGGGAAACTGTTTCTGTCATGGTATTTTATGTCCTAGCTGTGATCCCAGCAAAAGATGTGTATGCTATTGCTAGGCAGAAAAAGCAGTATGCCATACGGTCTGACGTAGTCCCTTGGTGTTGACTGGGGTGTCCCATTGTAGGCTAAACCAGTACATGTATGCTTATTGAGTGTTACTGCTGGTGAATCCAACTCCTGTATGAACTGTAGTACTACCTGAAGCTGTATGCCTAAATAGCACAATATGGTGCATGTCCACATTTTTTTGAACCACTGTTTTGTGTGTTCCCTGTAGTCCTCACAGATTACATACCTCAGGCGTAAGGTTTTGTAAGTACTGACACACAGTACTGTATGGTACACAGGTAAAAGTAATCTGGGTTGCCATACCTTTGTGTCTGGTATGTATGTCTGATGTGTGTGTGGGTATGTCTGTACCATGGCCTTGGTCATATGTGTGTTACAGGATATAAGTGCGTATCTAGCAACATGTATAGTCTAGTACAGCAGTATGCCACCTATATTAACGAATGTGCACATATGTTAGGCAGGGGTTTGCCATCAACGACTAGTGTGGTATACTGGTAATACTGTAACTGTACTTTACAATCATTGCAATGGCTTACATATGTCTTGATGCATTAGCTTGATATATACCTCCTGTGGCTAGGTGGTGGGTGCATTGTGTCGCATACAGTGTGCCATGTACTGTTGTATAGTCTTACATACTGGTTTATCTTTGTTGCTGTGCAAAACATGGTTTGATATATAGAGTGTGCCAGGCACTGTCAGGCAGTTGTGGGTTGAGCACTGATATGTGGTATTGAAAGTGTGTATCCTCTGACAGCCAATAGGTTGCTATATATGGCAGTTAATTGATATCTGTACTTTAGAATGTGTGCCACATGACTTGCTCACACATATTGTTTCATTGTCTTCCAAGGTCATGGCCCACCATCGTAATCCCTCATAGAGCCCAGCAGAGGAGGAACAGATTACAACCAGCTTGGTTCAGCACTACGCCCTGCTGTTCTCAAGAACCAACCAGGACCAGCATGAGCAGACTGCACTGTGGCAAGATCTTGTCCGTAGGGTAAATGACATAGGCATGCATAACCGGACATATGAGCAGGTATGCCATCACTACAGTGATTTAATTAGACATGTCCGGCAGCATGTGTCTGATATCCGTAGACAACAGCTTGCCACAGGTGGTGGGGTAGCCATCCATCCCCTCCTCACCAGAGTGGAGGAGCTGCTCCTGAGCCAGGTGGCTCCTGGCTAACAACAACTAACATGTATCATCATGGAGGCCGGAGCCACCCAGCAAGTTGACACGGAGCGTGCAAGTAACATAGCATAGCTGTAGACTACTGTTACCTCTATTGGTAGATCATGCTTATGTGAGATGTGTACTGTGTAGTTAGAAGATGTGGTGCCTAGTGTTGTGCAATACTAATAATTAGGAATATAATCTGTAGGCCTGTGACTGTCAACCGTTGTACTACTGAATGACAGTCAGTTGCCACTGACAAACTGTCTCATATCCTTGTAGGCCCCTCTGGTGTGACAGCAAGGCAGCAGACCCATGCTGGTGAGTGTGTTCTACATTTAATATTGCTAATTAAATGTGCATATCATAGGTGAGGTGTAGGCCATGTACATGTAACACACCTGCACATAATGCATGGTGTGCATGTTTGCTGTGAGACTATGCACATCTCAGTAACGTGAGTAGCTACCTCAAACATGCAATACACAGAGTATCCCACACAATTGTGGCAACACTGTAGTGGGCATTGGATAGACAGAGTTGATACACATGCACACAACATACACAACTTTGTCATATGTAGTACACGTTAACATGCTACACATGGCATATTCAGACACCCGCTGTAAGGTCACACTCCAGTATCCCAAATGTCATCCACACAGCACACATAATATACCTGAGGGGTAGAGGCCTCTCATGTGGCTGTGCGACACTCTTCAACACGTAACACATTCATGTTAGGGGCAATGCCCCCTATTGGGCACCTTACAAACCCATGTAACAACTGGCTGTGAAATGGTGAATGTAGCCATGGTACTGCAGTTCAGGTACAGCATGCTATGTGCAGGTCTGGCACACATTAGTAGCCTTGAGAGACCACATGATGCTGCATGATGACGGCTCATGGTACTACACCCCATCCAGTTACAGTGACCATATACTACACATAGCAGTAATTGCTATGCACCTCAATGTTGTGTGCATGCAAACATATGCACCTATACACAATATGCATAGCAATCACCATTTGTACAAGGTGACACATATAAGTCTTGTAATGCTATTGAGTGTATAGGTCACATGACACACGTGCATGTGTGATGTTTAATGTTGCAGTTGTGTTGTAGCATGCCATGTCATGACTGGCACTGGCATGTCCACGATATGTCCTACACGCACCATAACCACTGTACAATGGCTATGTTGAGCAATGGTATTCCATCAGGTATACATGCACCACTCATCCTGTGTGTATACATAGCATGCATGTGCTAAACCTGTGTCCACAATTATCTGCTAAAGACACAGATGCTCTAATCAGAAATGGATATCTATGTGACACACAGATACACATCCAGCCATGGTATGTATACCTGTGAGTGATGGTGCACAGGGCATTGCAAAGCTTTTAATACTTGCACAGCAATGTTGTGTCCATGTACACATTGCGTTCCAGGGTGAAGCCAATCACTGAACAACAACACACATGCATCAAAGCCATGTATACGGTTATTAGCAAGGGCTGTCTACACTTGCACTGCATGCTGTTGAGCAACACACGTCCTGCATGCTGACACATGTGATATAACTGTTTGGCTTGTGATACTGTACCCCACCATCACCCGTTATTGAGTATGTTCTGGATTACTGGTGGTGTGTGTGTGTGTGTGTCTGCTTTAGTGAGGAGTGTATTTGTGTTCATGTGTGTATGTCTGCATGTGTTCATGTGTGCATGCGTTCATGTGTGCATGTGTTCATGTGTGCATGTATTCATGTGTGCATGTGTTCGTGTGTGCATGTGTGCCGATATCATGTACAGGTTGTAAAGTGTGTTTCCTCTCTCCCTCCCACAGGTGTTGAGTTTGGGATGGTTCACTGCAGCAGGGAAACTGATGTCACTGAGCAAAATAGTGATAATGATGATAGGTGTGCTGAGGCACAGGCATGTTTGCCAGGGTCTGTCATTGGACACCAATCAACAGTACACGTGTCCACCCCATCCATGCACAGTCATACTGCCAATACATCCATCACCAATGCCCTTAGTTGAGGGACAGCGTACAGTCGACATTGGCCAGGACAGTGTGGTATCTATGGCACATGCATCCCGACACAGCAGCTATACCCAGATGTCTGGAAGGGTACTACATAGGCAGATGTCCAGGGGTTCTCCTCAGAGCACTGATGCTCATCATGCCACTGGCAGATGTGTCACAGGTTTTACAACCTCACGCATGTTCCAGGCTGTCAGGGAGGCACAGGCACATATGGAACGGTACACCAGACAGGGACTAAGGGTACAGAGGGCACATACCGCCGTAATTGACAGTATCTGTGACCTAGCAGGTGCCATCTGTAATTACACTGAGGTCACTGATAGACATTGGGGTGAGACATTAGATGTCCTCTGCAATGTCATGTCCATGTGTCAGGACAGTGTGGGATGGTTGAGTTGTTGACATGGACGTATGCCAGCAACATCAGCAGCTGGCAGTCACCGTGGATGTCCCTCAAGTCACAGCCGCTCCTGTAGTGCCAGTACCAGCCCCAGCAATGTTGGGGGTGGGCTGTCCATAGAACAGTTACAATTACAAATACCAACACATGGTATTTATGTTCTTTGATGTGTCTTAGAATATTTACTATATTTACATTAGGGTAGTATATGTTAGAATGATGCCTAGGTGCATTCCTATAGCCCATGTTTTGGGATATCATGAATGTTTTTAAAAAAATATTTTACATTTTTTTACATTTATGTGTATATGGTTTACAAATATATATAAATTGTATGTGTATAGCTATATAATTATATTATTATACATTTTATACTAATATATACTTTTTATTACATTTCTATCATATTTTTATATACATTTTTATATACACTTTTTATATAATTATTTATATACATTTTATATACATATATATTTTTTAAATAATACCTTACAACCTTTTTTATAGGGTTGTTGTATATGTTTCACATGTTTTGATAGCTGTTTTTGCAGTCATAGTTTTTAGACGGGATTATACAAAATTAGTACAATCCAGTGGTACTGGTTGTTTTTGGTTACACTATTCACTATTAAGTTATTTAATTCCAATAAGGATAGTATTGGAGTGGGAGGGTAACCAATTAAATAAATAAATATTTCTGTGTATTTTTACTTTCTGTATTTTCCTTTATCCACTACCTATGATGTGTAATACATACACTATTCATTGCTTATGCAAATTCTCAGGCCGGCGGCCCATGTGTATGCGTAAGCGGGTGTATGTGGGGGAGGGTTCTTATAAAATCCTAAAAATCTTAAACAATGTTAATTGTCAATTATTTAATTCGTATTCCCAGCCCATTTGTTGTATATACAAGATGACTGAATTCTGGTTAATTGATTCTGATGAAGTCTCCGATTGGAGACGAAAGCGCTTAATCAGTGGATGTGATTGACTTATATTTATTTTATTTTCACCTTATTTTTATTTTGTGTCTCAATAAACCTGTGTTATTCTATTGGACTACTCGTTTTGCATTTGGTCTGCATTACTCAGTTGAATTTAGAAGACATCTTTTATAGTTCCCGGAGTATAGCAATGTTAGCATGTTGTCAACAGTAGAGTGTAATGATATGCTTGAAGGTGTAGCTAAGCAGGCATGATGCATTAAAGCTATGATTGTCAATGTAGTATTTTTTACACCAGATTTAGTTCCAATAGTGTATTGTCTGCCCACGTGCCACTTGGCTGATGTGTGTAGTATTGGCAGCATGTGTTAGAGAGTGGACAGTATGTGTGGGATGTGTGTAGCACAGATTTGCAGGTGTACATTTGTGAACATGGTGGAGGTGCACTGTCTGCATGTACGTGCATAGTGGGCACATGGGCAGGGTGACATGCCCTGTATTACACAGTAACACTCCACAGTTTCTATTGGTGGCCAGTATGCATTGTACTACACACATTTCGGAACTTGACTACATGTGTGTATGACATGGTTTGACACTGTGCTGTGGGTGATACTTGTTACTATCTGTCATTATTTTGCATTCTGGTAGTATACATAACTTCAACAGCCTGACCATAACCAATCATTAGATGATGTCTTGACAACTGACACACAGATGTAGGACACACAATAACATTTGGATCCTTTAGGTACTATACTATGCCAGTAACCAGTGGTATTCACCTGCACCCATTACTGAGACCACTCCTGTTTGGCATATAGCTCTCTTAGGTACAAGCAATCACAGTAGGGATATGTCCGTCCACATCTGGTAATGCATACTGTGGCCTATAATGCATTCTCCAGATGACACACACATCCTCCACAAGGGTATCATACAGACAGATGTCTGTTGTCAAACCCATGCTGTAAAGCTATAAGCCAACCAAAGCATAGTCATCCACCTTTACGGAACATAGTATCCCCACAGTACCACATAGGTAGTAGCCACCAACATGAAGAACAGGTACCGATGTGTACATGCAACCAAGTGTTACGTCATCTCTCCTTTGATAATCACATTTCCAAAGGTATTTTGAAATCCCTCGGTGGATCACATAAGCAATAAGGGGTCTACATCCATATCCACAAAGGTTGTTGTACACCTATAATGAATAGCCATCATTGACAGACTTTGCTGCATTTGAACAGGTCTGACATATACCTCGGCCATAAACTCTCACTCACACAATTCAATAGAAACCATAATGAGTGTGTGTGACACGGATGACCGAGGCCAGGGATCACTGCAGTGGCTGGCCTTGTCACAAGCATACAGATGTGACCTAAGGTCTGGAAAGTAGCAGCACACTCTGGCAAAGATGACAGATGTGTTCTTGGAGAAAGCAGGGTTCCCACACATGCAATAATTGAGGTCACATGTATGTATATGTATTTGCCACACAGCTACCGGACATGTGCAATGCACATACTGTTGTCATACTGATATGTCATACAGTAGTAAAAGCAAAACTCACAACACATTGACCAACAGTGTCACACACACAGAGCACACACACACTCACCAAGTGCAGGATTCAAACCCCTAACTACTTCATGATACTGTGAGTTCTCTTTTCCACAGGTATATTTGTAGGATGGTGACATCATCAGACTTGACAAAGATTAGTATACCACTTTTAAGGTGTTTGAGTACTCTCCAAAAAGGTTGCTCCTCTCCAAGGAGATCACACGCAAACAGACAGACACACACTTGTCAAGTGCAGGATTCAAACCCCTACCTAACTGGTTTATGTTACTGCAGGAGTACACATTTACACGATGCACTATACACATTATTGTGAGCTCTTCTTTCCATAGGTATATCTGTAGGATGGTGACATCATCAGACCTGACAAAGATTGGTATACCACCTTTAGGGTGTTTCACTACTCTCCAAAAAGGTTGCTCTTCTCCAAGGAGATCACACACAAACAATTGTCAAGTGCAGGATTCAGACCCCTCCCTAACTGGTTTATGATACTACAGAAGTATGCATTTACATGACACGCTATACACATTACTGTGAGTTCTTCTTTCCACGGGTATATTTGTAGGATGGTGACATCATCAGACTTGACAAACATTAGTATACCACCTTTAGGGTGTTTCACTACTCTCCAAAAAGGATACTCTTCTCCAAGGAGATCACACACAAACAGACACACACACTTGTCAAGTACAGGATTCAAACCCCTGCCTAACTGGTTTATGATACTATAGGAGTACATATTTACATGACACGCTATACACATTACTGTGAGTTCTACATTTAACAGGTATATTTGTAGGATGGTGACATCATCAGATTAGACAAAGTGGGTTACATTAGGTGACATTAGGTGGGCTACACAGAAGGAATGTCTAAACACTTTGGCCATGTGATCATCAAAGGAGAGTTTACGATCTACCTGTATCCCCAGGGCCATAATGACTTTCTCCGTACATACTGGATTACCACTTATGTGGTAATTTGTTTGCACTTTGCTTTAGCCAAAGGGGATAACTATGCATTCTTTGGCATTCTGCTTGAGGGCACTGTTTTGACACCAGGTATCTGTCTCTGTAAGACCCTTCTGGAGGATGTCTGTGTCAGCCATAGAGTCGATTATGGACCACAGTTAGCAGTCATCTGCAAACCTGTTCAGCCATACTCCTCCCATGCTTGCCTGTACCTCTGAGCAGTATCTACTGAACAGGTAGGGTCCCAGGACCAAGACCTGTGGGATGCCATTTGTGACAGGCTTAGAGTCGGACATGGCACCCGCAACTCTGAACATGTGTGTTTGATCTGTGAGCCACTTGGCCACCCATCCTGTGACATGGCTGTTAATGTTCAAGCTGGTAAGCTTGTCCATGATGACAAAGTGGGGAATGGTGTAGAAAGTCCTTAGTGAGGTCCACGTGGGCTGTGTGGACTACTTTCACCTCCATCTATGTCCTTGGTAATTATTTGAAATAAGTCAACTAGGTTTAGGAGGCAGGATCTGCCTTTAACAAGGTGAAGTTGTGTAGAGTCCAGTGTCTGGAGGTCCCCAATGTCTCTGTTTATGGGTTCCATGACAATTTGCTCAATAGCTTTGTAGACCAGGCTGAGTAGACATATAGGGCAATGGTTTCCAGGTTTTGTTGTGGCAACCCCTTTGTGGAGCTGGATGACTGTTAGTGTATGCCATTCTTTGGGTACATAGCCTGTGGTACAACTGAGTCTGGACAGTGAATGTAGGTGAGGGTGTAGTTCCTTTTGGGACTAGTGTAAGACGCAGCCCGGGACACCATCCAGTCCCATTGATGCTGTGTTCTTAGCTTTGGAGAGGGCTGTCTTTACTTGCATGTCCATGAAGTCTGGGGCTCTGCATCCTTCTGTGATGGACACAGGCCCTTTTGGGGGTGATGGGGGGAGTTTACACAGAATTTGTCCCCTAGGATGTGGGCAATGAAAGTTGGTTCAGTGTATTTCTTGCCATTTTTCAGTAGCTGACAGCATATTTGGAAGTTGACACCTACATGTCTGGTATAGCTACCGAAGGCTTTGTGGTTGTTATTCTTACATTCCTTGGCAATTTGTCTTTAGAAACTGGCCTTGGATTATTTTATGAGCAATCATTGTTTCTTCCTAATAATGATCAGTGATGCCTTTCCTTTCATGAAGTTGGCTCTATTATGTGTTTGTTTCCTCCTTCTGTTGTGTAGCTTATTTATGGGAAATGACCACCAGATTGTTTTCTTATTTTTGGAGGAGTGCATCTTGGTTTTATTTGTGATGTCTCGATCCATGCATCCCTGTAGATGCTCATAGGATGCACTTGTAAATGATTCGGCAGATTGTATACCATTATCCTATAGCAAGAGGGTTTTGGAACTTTCCACTTTGGTCATGGAAAGTGTGCAGTTTGCTTTTGAAAATGTCTTCACAGTGGTTTCATTGACTGGGTGGGGGGGGTGGGATGTAGATGTCCAGTGTGATTACTTTATGATTTGATATTACCAGCGAGGGGTTTATCTCTGTTGTGGAACACTGGTACCCCATTTTGCTGATGATCATGTCCAGTATGTTGTCACCTCTAGTGGGCATGGTGACCAGCTGTTCCAGGGTGTTAGAGTTTTTAAACTCTAGGAAACATTGGGCAAAGGATGTTGTACATAAGTAATTCTCCCACTCGATGTTTGGGTAGTTGTAATCTCCTCATATAATGGTGTTTGATAGGACCTTTATATTTTCCACTGTTTTCAGGAATACTGAGTGAGGTTCCTGAGACAAGGTAGGTGATCTGTAGCAGGCTACAATTTGATGAGCAGCTTTGCCCAATGTTAGTTGCACCTTGCATGGTGTCCAAGGCCTCATGCTGTGCCACTAACCTGAAGGTGTGGTTATCCATAAGGTAAATGAGTACACCCCTTCCTTTTGTATTTCACTCGTGGTTTTGGGTCCGAAGGTCAGAGGGACTGTGAGGGTTTTACGTGGAGCATGTCCAACAGCTCTGTGTTTGACATAGCTTTGTATGTTAGGCAGTGAACACCTCTGAGTAGGCGATATGCAAGTGAGTATGGATGGAGCATTTTGAGATGGTCTGTGTATGGCATGTATTTCAGGCCACTAATGCTCTTTGTGAGGTATTGCTGCAGGCTTTCCAGTTGTTGTAGTTGTCTTGTAAGGTACATAGCAAACGTGGCATTGTACTCTATTATAGTTCTAGTGAGTGATGAGTAGAGGGGAACAATGTCCTCTTCTATTCTGCATGAGACACATTTTGTGATGAGTTGTGCTACACAGGAAGGTTTCCTGACTACTGTGAGGATGTGATTATCACAGTTGTGTCCACTGTCCACCTGTGACCCAAGGTCTCTTGTCACACTTTCAGTGTTAAGTATAATACCGCCTATGTTGTAGTTCTTGGCTGCAGAGTTTTTAACAAAGGGGATGACAATGCACCTTTTTGCATTGAGCTAGAGCCCATGGCTTTGACAACAGCCATCTGTCTCAGTGAGGCCCTTTTGTAGGATGTCCACATCTTTAGTGTTTACAGTTATGGCTTCTAGTTTGCAGTCCTCTGGAAACTTCAGTAGCCACATACCTTCCATGTTAAAGTTTACTTCAGGGAAGTAGATACTAAACAGGACAAGACCCAGGACTGGACCCTGTGGTACTGCACTCACCACTGGTCCAAAGTCATACTTGGAGTCTGCTACTTTCACAGTGTGTGTTCTGTCAGTAAGCCTGTTGGCAACCCATCTTGTGACATAGCAATTTATAAGTTTAGTAGGTTTATCTATATTTCCAGAGTGTGGGGTGTTATAAGCCGTGGCAGGATCTACATAGGCTGTGCGAACCACCTTACCCTTGTCTACGGTTCTGGTGACTGCTTCAATGTCATCTATCAGGTTTAGGAGACATGATCTGCGTTTTACAAACCCAACATGGTTGTGTTCCAGGGTTTGGGGATTACCAATGTAATTTGTTATAAGTTTATGATAATACATTCAATGGCCTTGAAGAGCGGGCTCATCAGGCTAATGGGGCACTAGTTCCTGGGGTCCGTGGTGTCTCCACCCTTGTGTAGTGGGATAACCATCACTGTGCACCATTCAGCAGGCACAAAGCATGAGGTGAGGCTATGACTGCACACGGTACGTCAGTGTGGTGCCTGTTCATTCTGTGGTTTGTGTAGAACACAGCCTGGGAAGTTATCTGGTCCCATGGCTGCTGTGATACTGGCTTTGGAGAGTGTTTTTTACCTGTGCAGCTGTGATGACAGTAACTTTGCAGTCTTCCATTATAGAGATGTGCTCTTTCATGGGTGAGAGGGGGGTAAAGTTAACACTGATCCTATCTGCCAGGATGTTGGCAATATCAGTTGGGTCTGTATATTTAGTGTCATTGAGCTGTAACTCAGAACAGATCTGCGTGTAGCAAGGACATGGACCTATCTGTTGGGCAGAGATATCCTGAGTAGACAGTATGCAACAGAGTACAGATTGGGTAACATTCAGTCTTGTTGCATGGGGCAACTGATTGAGGCCAGTAATCCTCTTGTTAAGGTACTTCAGTGGTCTTTCTGGCTGCTGAAGGTGCCTAGTCAGATTCATCGCAAGTGTGTTGTGGTATTCTCTGACGGGTCTGATGACTGATGAGTAGTGGGAACCTCCTTTGACCTACATGCACAGACCTTGGCAATTTGTGTGAACACATAGCATGATTTTCTGACCACTTTGTGAATGTGTTTCTGGAAGTAGAGATGACTATCCACATTTGTCCATAGATCCCTTATTATCACCAACGTATTTAGCCTAAGTGTGTGAGCATGCCCAGTATGACCTTTCCGTATGTTGTTGCCTGACATTTGCTTCATTTATTTGTGTGTGAGCATGCCCAGTATGACCTTTCAGTATATTGTTGCCTGACATTTGCTTCATTTATTTAAGTGTGTGTGCATGCCCAGTATGACCTTTCAGTGTGAATCTGAATGAAATCCACAACATTTGTTGGAGTGTGTGAGCACTCCCGGTATAGACATTTATATTATATGTGTATGGAAAATCAAGTTGTATTTTTACAGCAGGGCTCACCTTTGTGTCATAGATCAACAGGGATCATGCTGTGCCTGCAGGGCTTCCATTTTACACTTTGCATAGACTTAGCAACATTTCTACATAGAGAGGGGACAGCTATTCTTTGTACATTTCTACCCGGGGACACACCTGATTGTTACTGTGGGTGTACATAGGATGAAGGTTTCACCTGACACATACACATTTGCTATGCCTGCACTGCTATGTATGGTACACCAATTTAGTCTGTACTGTTGCCTGTCGTACTGGCTTGAGGCATACTACCATACTACAGATCTTAGCATCCAATGTCACGTATATTACATTGAGACTTCTTAGCCTACACAACCCACATCACACAGCCTGACCTGATGTTCTCTGTCTGCATAGGCCTGTGGAGGAGGTTACCCATATGCCTCTTTAGGGCCATGATACAGCATTTTTTTGTGTTTGCATTAGTGTACAATTGTCCTGCTGTGTCTGTGCCATTGAAATACTATCATGGCTTAGTGGTTCAGTACTGTGACTACAGTGCACAGTATCCTGGGTACGAGCCCTGCCACTGCTTTTTATTTTCATTCTGAGCAGACCAGACTGCTTAAGGAACAGTAAAGCAAATATGAGCATGTTTACCTGACTTTGCTCAACTTTGCCCGACCTTGCCAAACATTACTCAATGTTGCCCGACTTTGCACTAGTTAGCATGGGTAATTTTGTTTACATATAATAAATATTGGTAAAAGATGCTTAGCACTGCTTTATATTGCTGAAAACATGGCAATCATGCCTCAGGTGGTGCTGCAGGGCTGCCTATGTCGGATGCACATATTACACTCCCTATACATGTTTGGAAGCAGGTAGTGTCAAGTTAGGCATCCCTTTTATTTTATGTGTGAGTCAAAGAGAGGTATCATTTCCAGGGTTCCTACTGAGCCAGTGTATGTGCTATGCATTGCCTCTTTGCCAAGGCCAAGGCATACTGGGCACGCCTCCTTCTGCCTACTGGGGTAGGCTCAGGCTGTTCCTCCTCCGAGTCATGCTGTGCCTGTGCAGGCCTTGGCAATGGTGGGGGGCTGTTTGGCCCTGCCCCATGCTGTTCCTGCTGCAGCTGTTTTTGCAGGATCATATTGGGTAGCATGTCACATACCATGGAAATTTGGGTACATGTAGTTGGTGAGTACTGCAAGGCTCCACCAGATGTGTCCAGACACCAGAACTGTGACTTGAGCATCCCAAACACATGCTCGATTACATTTCATGTTTGTGCATGTGCCTCATTATGGAGTTCTTGTTCAGGTGTGTATGAATTTCTGATGGGTGTCATCAGCCACGGCTCCAGTGCGAATCCAGCATCCCCCACTAGGTGACCGTCAGGGATGTCCCCATTGGCAAATGTCTGGTACAGCTGTGTCAGATGCCAGATATGGGAATCGTGGTAGCTTCCAGGGCAGCCAGCACACACATTCAGTATTATGTCCTGGGCATCTCACACAACCTGAGAGTTGATGGAGTGGAAGCCCTTGCAGTTAATGTAGGCTCTACCCCACTCACCGGCTGGTGCTTTGATGTCTATGTGTGTGCAGTCAATTGCACCCACTACCTCAGGGTATTCCGCTATTTGCTGGAAGAGACGCATATTGCTGGCCAATACCTCATGGGAATTGGGGAAATATACATGATCACCGACATGTGCTGACATGGCATTCAGGAACCGGTGCAGTACCCTGGATGCTGATGCCTGTGAAATCCCCATCATATCACCAGTTGGTCTCTGGAAGGTACCTGTTGCTAGTAATCTTAGGCCAACACATACCTTGGTTTCCACTGGGATGGGTTCCCCTCTGTTGATTCTGTGTGTGAGGCGTGGCCTGCACAGCTCAACAATTTGCTGCAGGAGGTCTCTATCCACTCTATAGCGCTCTCCAGCTCATGTATCCCCTGGTAGGTTACCCTGGGTCTGTACACTCTTCTCTGTCTCCTCACTGTGGGTTGCTCAGCAGCATTCGCAATGGCACCACCCACAGCATCTTGCACATGTTGCCTTAGAATAGCAATGGCAGCCACTAACACTTTTTGTCTCAGTTAAGCTTTTTAAGTTTTCACTTCTCTTTGTTGCAGTGTTTCTGAGAAAAACATGGGGGAATGTTATTTGCAGAGTTTTAAGTGCTGGGCTGGGCTGGGCTAGTGTACTGCCTGTGTAATTGGCTGGTTCTGATTGATTTCACCTGGCAGCTCTGCTAGTTATCCTTGGTTAACTTCCTACTACTTCTTTTCCTTCCTTTTCCCTTTCTGTTTCCACAGGGGGCAGCGCCGCGCACACAGGCTTAGGCGGGCACAAATACACACACACAAGCTTACACAGGTGAGCACACAGGCTTAGACGGGTTTACAGGCGCACATACAGTGTAAGCACCTTTGCAAGAAACTTTAGTGATATCCATGGCATACACCTTCGGTTTCTGGGTTTCAGTTAAGACAACTGTAGACATGCCTCTTCCAGTCCTGAGTAACTTACAGCAAACGCATACCACTCTGTTCCAATAAGCTTACAGTCTTTGATACATACCCCCTCATGATGTCACCTATTTTCTACTCTGTTACTCCCCTAATCCTTTTCTTACACTCTAAGGACATGGTTCACATGGCAGAGAAAATTGGGATTCACTATCCTTATCCTCATTTGCATAGGATTGCCTACTAATGCTTGGTTACATCTCTCAGACTGAGCTTCCCCCCCTTAGCAACCACTACTCAGTAGCCATGTTGTCTTCAGCCTGCCATTCACCTGCATGGCAGAAGAATATTTTTAATAAAATGCCTATTTTTGGCTTTTATTTTATTTTTTTCTGGTTTTTAGAGTGCCACACATTTGCGCAGCTCTGCGCTATGCTTAAACATTGGAGATCGGGGGAAAATATTTTTTATTATTTTGCAACAGATAAAAATGCCAATGGCCTTATATTTGGCCATTGGCATGCTTCCTCAACTGGATGCATCCTTTATTTGGAGTTGTCATAGCTCCGTTTTGTTATTTGCAGAACGGTACTCCGTTACCAACGGAGTACATTTCTGCAAATTACTGTACTCTTACTCGGACAGGTTAGTATTTCCTGGATCGCAAATTTACCTCATTTGCATAGCTTTCAGCAGCAAATGAGGTAATTTGCATAACATAACACTGTCCGTGCAAGAGTAGTTTTAGGAGCTCTCATGCATGCCCCTGCAGGCTGTTCCTGGATCGCTCGGCAGACATATTGGCTGTCTGGAGTCTTACTCTACTCTTAGACTCCGTGCAAGCCTTCGTAAATCTGGCCCATTATGTGAATTAATGCAAGTATTTCTGGAACATGTTTTCATATTTCAAGATACTATGTATCATGGATCCTTGGGAACTCCAGTGGTGATTGCCTATGCTAATCAAATGATGTCACACTTGTAGACAGAGTTTGCATTAAATGAATGCAATTGTTACTTCATAAAAATTATCTTTCAACATTTTGTAGATTATATCTTTCTTACACAGTGCGGCTTATGAAATTTGTTGAGTTCTTAACAAATACAACTATGTTTTAAAATTTAAAGTAACTTCATCTACAGAAAGAATTACTTTCCTGGATATTATTTTAACAAGAAAAAATATGGGTCATATTAGCTCTGATCATCAAAAAAAAAAATACTGGAACGAATATGTATTTATATAGATCAAACATGCACCCACATTATGTTCTCAAGGCAGAATACGGTTTTAAATAAAGCAGTAAATTAAGACAAATTAGCACAATAGTTTAATGCAGACAGTTGTTACAAGATGTACAGAAACAGGTGATGGATGGACATGTATACACAGCAAAATCTCTACATTCTGAACAAGGAGTTGAACAGAAACATGATCAGCTAAGAATACTATCAATATATAATAGACATACTACTGCAGTTCAGGGTGAAATATGAAAAAATTAAACCTTCTACAATCATTTGATGGCTTAAGAAATGCTGTATATGATAAACCTGTTTTTTTTTTTCTTGAAAAGGTCAGATAAAGCAAAAACTGTTATAAAGAGATGATGTGAAAAAAAATCAAATGCTGCCAAAAGAAAGGCACAGCACCATGTTACACATGCCACCAATGCAAATTCCTTTAGGAGTACATTCCTTATAAACTTTATATCAGCAAAAATGTTTTGACTGATCATGGAGACTGTGATTGTATTTGAGAAGTTTGGGAGACCTACTTCTATATTTTAAGTGAATCAGCCTTTGCTACATTGCAAGTGAAAGCTTGTACTACTTTTGTTGATTTATTTTTTTTTTATTTTAAATAAAGCGACCCTTGTCATTCCTGAGCAATCTGTGATTATTTTGTTAATAATCAATTATGTTCTTTTAGTGGCTTGATTTTTAAAGGAGGTTTAGGGGACATCCTTTCAGTGAGACTACATTATATGCACGTTCTTAATTTAATCTGCCCTCTAGCCTGCATACACAATAGCTCATATTCTCGCTCTCTCTCTCTCTCTGTCTCTCTCTCCCAACTATCATTATGAGCTACTAGCTTCACCAGAAATTAAAAAAAGGTCTAACCCTACTCTTAAATGCACAGATATAAATTATTGTTATAATCTGGTGTTTGACAGCATTCATGTTTCTACAAATTTTCATAATAAAAATTATAAAACCAAGTTCACACAAACTCAGAAAAAAGGAAACATTCTAGATTTTCCTCTTTTCTACAGAGGTACAATTAAGGACAGGAGTGCAAGGGGTAGGGCTTATCTCTGAAACACTCAGTTGTCATGTTATGTTCAAATATTTTCCCTTATTTAGCTCAAATTGTAAATGCAAATGTGAATTCAATTATGTCTGCTGTTTCAAATAGCCATATGCACAATGAAGCACAAAATATAAAGAAATGGGACTACAAGAAGAAAATAAACGCTAGCAGTTCTAAAGTATTTTACAAATACTAACAGCAGCCATTGTCAGGATATGCAAAACAAAAAGTTATGTACTCAACATAATGTTCCATGTTTGTCCATCTTGCCATTCCTTCTTACAATGATGGTTTTGGAACCGAATTAGCTGAATACATAGCTGAAAGTCTCAAACCTGGCTCGTGGCAAGTAGGCATCTCACAGCGCAGTGGTGTAATTTCCCCAGATCTTGTTTGCTGCTACTACTGACTGAAATGTAAACTATTATATATATATATATATATATATATATATATATATATATATATGGATTCCTATTACAAGAACGAAAGTTCACTACTTCGAACTTGTAATAGGAAGCCTCACTTCTGTGAAAGTTCACTTTAACGAAAGTGAACTTTTGCGTAAAATACACTTCACTGAAAACACCGCAGCACAGTGGAGGACATAAAACAAGTTATGTCCTCCACTATGAATCGATAGTCATGGACCTTAGGGTTAGGGTTACGGTAAGGGGATAGTTAGTAAAGCTATCCCCTTACCCTAAACCATGCCTTATCCCTGAGGTTCATGACTATCGCACCACAGTGGAGGACATTGCTATGTCCTACACTGTGCTGCAGTCATCACGGACCTTAGGGTTAGGGCATGGGTTATGGTAAGGGGATAGCCCATAGGGATATCCCCTTACTATGACCCATGCCCTAACCCTAAGGTCCGGGAGTACTGCACGGAGGTTCAGTACAACACGCGTTCGTTGTACTAAACTTTGCGTAAGTGCACTTTCGATTAAGTGCACTTTTGCTGCAGTGAGCGTTCCATGCACTATTTCAAATTAGTGAAAATTCAATATAGTGTATGGAACCTACTCCACCAAGTCCGCAAGGAGGATTTGGCAGGGTGAAGGAGGGAGGGTTCATAAGAATGAACAGCGAGATGGATAACAAACAGAA
>NC_056739.1:565044934-565064393 GCF_019279795.1 Protopterus annectens | reverse complement strand
TAATAAATCAATTTCAACAGATGTTAAATTGTTTATCCCATGATTATCCTTCTTATATGTCCGACAGATATTTTTAGTGACACATCTTTCAAAGTTCATAATCTCATACTGCAAAGGGGGATTAAAAATGCTTGATTTTTTTAATATGTTTTCTTTACTCTTGTAACATCTATCATTATAAATATTTAAAAAATTCAATTTCCATGTAAATATTCTAATATCAAGTAAAATATTTTCAATCCTAGGTGTTTTTATAGGTACAAATGTAAATCCTTTAATAAATAAATTAAAATAATTCTCGTTAATCTGAATATCCGTATAGTTAAAAATGTTAAAATTCTTAAATGAACTAATGATAGCCACACTATTCTCACATACATCTTCATCCAAACTTGTACTACCTATATCAGTAGGTTGTCATTGGCTTTGTCATTGGCCAAACTATTGTTGTGTTTTTATGTTACTTTGCACTGTCCACAGTTACAATTACAAATACCAACACATGGTATTTATGTTCTTTGATGTGTCTTAGAATATTTACTATATTTACCTTAGGATAGTATATGTTAGAATTATGCCTAGGTGCATTCCTATAACCCACGTTTTAGGATATCATGAATGTTTTTAAAAAAATATTTTACATTTTTTTACATTTATGTGTATATGGTTTACAAATATATATAAATTGTATGTGTATAGCTATATAATTATATTATTATACATTTTATACTAATATATACTTTTTATTACATTTCTATAATATTTTTGTATAAATTTTTATATACACTTTTTATATAATTATTTATATACATATATATTTTTTAAATAATACCTTACAACCTTTTTTATAGGGTTGTTTTATATGTTTCACATGTTTTGATAGCCGTTTTTACAGTCATAATTTTTAGACGGGATTATACAAAATTAGTACAATCCAGTGGTACTGGTTGTTTTTGGTTACACTATTCACTATTATGTTATTTAATTCCAATAAGGATAGTATTGGAGTGGGAGGGTAACCAATTAAATAAATAAATATTTTTGTGCATTTTTACTTTCTGTATTTTCGTTTATCCACTACCTATGATGTGTAATACATACACTATTCATTGCTTATGCAAATTCTCAGGTCATGCGCCCATGTGTATGCGTAAGGGTGTATGTGTGTGTGTGTGGGGGGGGGGTTCTTATAAAATCCTAAAAATCTTAAACAATGTTAATTGTCAATTATTTAATTTGTATTGCCAGCCCATTTGTTGTATATACAAGATGACTGAATTCTGGTTAATTGATTCTGATGAAGTCTCCGATTGGAGACAAAAGCGCTTAATCAGTGGATGTGATTGACTTATATTTATTTTATTTTCACCTTATTTTTATTTTGTGCCTCAATAAACCTGTGTTATTCTATTGGACTACTCGTTTTGGATTTGGTCTGCATTACTCAGTTGAATTTAGAAGACATCTTTTATAGTTCCCGGAGTATAGCAATGTTAGCATGTTGTCAACAGTAGAGTGTAATGATATGCTTGAAGGCGTAGCTGAGCAGGCATGATGCATTAAAGCTATGATTGTCAATGTAGTATTGTTTACACCAGATTTAGTTCCAATAGTGTATTGTCCACCCACGTGCCACTTGGCTGATGTGTGTAGTATTGGCAGCATGTTAGAGAGTGGACAGTATGTGTGGGATGTGTGTAGCACAGATTTGCAGGTGTACATTTGTGAACATGGTGGAGGTGCACTGTCTGCATGTACGTGCATAGTGGGCACATGGGCAGGGTGACATGCCCTGTATTACACAGTAACACTCCACAGTTTCTATTGGTGGCCAGTATGCATTGTACTACACACATTTCGGAACTTGACTACACGTGTGCATGACATGGTTTGACACTGTGCTGTGGGTGATACTTGTTACTATCTGTCATTGTTTTGCATTCTGGTAGTATACATAACTTCAACAGCCTGACCATAACCAATCGTTAGATGATGTCTTGACAACTGACACACAGATTTAGGACACACAATAACATTTGGATCCTTCAGGTACTATACTATGCCAGTAACCAGTGGTATTCACCTGCACCCATTACTGAGACCACTCCTGTTTGGCATATAGCTCTCTTAGGTACAAGCAATCAAAGTAGGGATATGTCCGTCCACATCTGGTAATGCATACTGTGGCCTATAATGCATTCTCCAGATGACACACACATCCTCCACAAGGGTATCATACAGACAGATGCCTGTTGTCAAACCCATGCTGTAAAGCTATAAGCCAACCAAAGCATAGTCATCCACCTTTATGGAACATGGTATCCCCACAGTACCACATAGGTAGTAGCCACCAACATGAAGAACAGGTACCAATGTATACATGCAACCAAGTGTTACGTCATCTCTCCTTTGATAATCACATTTCCAAAGGTATTTTGAAATCCCTCGGTGGATCACATAAGCAATAAGGGGTCTACATCCATATCTACAAAGGTTGTTGTACACCTATAATGAATAGCCATCATTGACAGACTTTGCTGCATTTGAACAGGTCTGACATATACCTCGGCCATAAACCCTCACTCACACAATTCAATAGAAACCATAATGAGTGTGTGTAACACGGATGACCTAGGCCAGGGATCACTGCAGTGGCTGGCCTTGTCACAAGCATACAGATGTAACCTAAGGTCTGGAAAGTAGCAGCACACTCTGGCAAAGATGACAGATGTGTTCTTGGAGAAAGCAGGGTTCCCACACATGCAATAATTGAGGTCACATGTATGTATATGTATTTGCCACACAGCTACCTGACATGTGCAATGCACATACTGTTGTCATACTGATATGTCATACAGTAGTAAAAGCAAAACTCACAACACATTGACCAACAGTGTCACACACATAGAGCACACACACACTCACCAAGTGCAGGATTCAAACCCCTAACTACTTCATGATACTGTGAGTTCTCTTTTCCACAGGTATATTTGTAGGATGGTGACATCATCAGATTTGACAAAGATTAGTATACCACTTTTAAGGTGTTTGAGTACTCTCCAAAAAGGTTGCTCCCACAAACAGACACACACTTGTCAAGTGCAGGATTCAAACCCCAACCTAACTGGTTTAGGTTACTGCAGGAGTACACATTTACATGATGCACTATACACATTATTGTGAGCTCTTCTTTCCACAGGTATATTTGCAGGATGGTGACATCATCAGACCTGACAAGGATTGGTATACCACCTTTAGGGTGTGTCACTACTCTCCAAAAAGGTTGCTCTTCTCCAAGGAGATCACATACAAACACTTGTCAAGTGCAGGATTCAAACCCCACCCTAACTGGTTTATGATACTACAGAAGTATGCATTTACATGACATGCTATACACATTACTGTGAGTTCTTCTTTCCACGGGTATATTTGTAGGATGGTGACATCATCAGACTTGACAAACGTTAGTATACCACCTTTAGGGTGTTTCACTACTCTCCAAAAAGGATACTCTTCTCCAAGGAGATCACACACAAACAGACACACACACTTGTCAAGTACAGGATTCAAACCCCTACCTAACTGGTTTATGATACTATAGGAGTACATATTTACATGACACGCTATACACATTACTGTGAGTACTGCATTCCACAGGTATATTTGTAGGATGGTGACATCATCAGATTAGACATAGTGGGTTACATTAGGTGGGCTACACAGAAGGAATGTCTAAACACTTTGGCCATGTGATCATCAAAGAAGAGTTTACGATCTACCTGTATCCCCAGGGCCATAATGACTTTCTCCGTACATACTGGATTACCACTTATGTGGTAATTTGTTTGCACTTTGCTTTAGCCAAAGGGGATGACTATGCATTCTTTGGCATTCTGCTTGAGGGCACTGTTTTCACACCAGGTATCTGTCTCTGTAAGACCCTTCTGGAGGATGTCTGTGTCAGCCGTAGAGTCGATTATGGACCACAGTTAGCAGTCATCTGCAAACCTGTTCAGCCATACTCCTCCCATGCTTGCCTGTACCTCTGAGCAGTATCTACTGAACAGGTAGGGTCCCAGGACCAAGACCTGTGGGATGCCATTTGTGACGGGCTTAGAGTCAGACATGGCACCCGCAACTCTGAACATGTGTGTTTGATCTGTGAGCCACTTGGCCACCCATCCTGTGACATGGCTGTTAATGTTCAAGCTGGTAAGCTTGTCCATGATGACAAAGTGGGGAATGGTGTAGAAAGTCCTTAGTGAGGTCCAAGTGGGCTGTGTGGACTACTTTCACCTCCATCTATGTCCTTGGTAATTATTTGAAATAAGTCAACTAGGTTTAGGAGGCAGGATCTGCCTTTAACAAGGCAAAGTTGTGTAGAGTCCAGTGTCTGGAGGTCCCCAATGTCTCTGTTTATGGGTTCCATGACAATTTGCTCAACAGCTTTGTAGACCAGGCTGAGTAGACATATAGGGCAATGGTTTCCAGGTTCTGTTGTGGCAACCCCTTTGTGGAGCTGGATGACTGTTAGTGTATGCCATTCTTTGGGTACATAGCCTGTGGTACGACTGAGTCTGGACAGTGAATGTAGGTGAGGGTGTAGTTCCTTTTGGGACTAGTGTAAGACGCAGCCCGGGACACCATCCAGTTCCATTGATGCTGTGTTCTTAGCTTTGGAGAGGGCTGTCTTTACCTGCATGTCCATGAAGTCTGGGGCTCTGCATCCTTCTGTGATGGACACAGGCCCTTTTGGGGGTGATGGGGGGAGTTTACACAGAATTTGTCCCCTAGGATGTGGGCAATGAAAGTTGGTTCAGTGTATTTCTTGCCATTTTTCAGTAGCTGACAGCATATTTGGAAGTTGACACCTACATGTCTGGTATAGCTACCGAAGGCTTTGTGGCTGTTATTCTTACATTCCTTGGCAATTTGTCTTTAGAAACTGGCCTTGGATTATTTTATGAGCAATCATTGTTTCTTCCTAATAATGATCAGTGATGCCTTTCCTTTCATGAAGTTGGCTCTATTATGTGTTTGTTTCCTCCTTCTGTTGTGTAGCTTATTTATGGGAAATGACCACCAGATTGTTTTCTTATTTTTGGAGGAGTGCATCTTGGTTTTATTTGTGATGTCTCGATCCATGCATCCCTGTAGATGCTCATAGGATGCACTTGTAAATGATTCGGCAGATTGTATACCGTTATTCTATAGCAAGAGGGTTTTGGAACTTTCCACTTTGGTCTTGGAAAGTGTGCAGTTTGCTTTTGAAAATGTCTTCACAGTGGTTTCATTGACTGGGTGGGGGGTGGGATGTGGATGTCCAGTGTGATTACTTTATGATCTGATATTACCAGCGAGGGGTTTATCTCTGTTGTGGAACACTGGTACCCCATGTTGGTGATGATCATGTCCAGTATGTCACCTCTAGTGGGCATGGTGATCAGCTGTTCCAGGGTGTTAGAGTTTTTAAACTCTAGGAAACATTGGGCAAAGGATGTTGTACGTGTGTAATTCTCCCACTCAATGTTTGGGTAGTTGTAATCTCCTCATATAATGGTGTTTGATAGGACCTTTATATTTTCCACTGTTCTCAGGAATACTGAGTGAGGTTCCTGAGACAAGGTAGGTGATATGTAGCAGGCTACAATCTGATGAGCAGCTTTGCCCAATGTTAGTTGCACTTGCATGGTCTCCAAGGCCTCATGCTGTGCCACTAACCTGAAGGTGTGGGTATCCATAAGGTAAATGAGTACACCCCTTCCTTTTGTATTTCACTCGTGGTTTTGGGTCCGAAGGTCAGAGGGATTGTGAGGGTTTTACGTGGAGCATGTCCAACAGCTCTGTGTTTGACATAGCTTTGTATGTTAGGCAGTGAACACCTCTGAGTAGGCGATATGCAAGTGAGTATGGATGGAGCATTTTGAGATGGTCTGTGTATGGCATGTATTTCAGGCCACTAATGCTCTTTGTGAGGTATTGCTGCAGGCTTTCCAGTTGTTGTAGTTGTCTTGTAAGGTACATAGCAAATGTGGTGTTGTACTCTATTATAGTTCTAGTGAGTGATGAGTAGAGGGGAACAATGTCCTCTTCTATTCTGCATGAGACACATTTTGTGATGAGTTGTGCCACACAGGAGGGTTTCCTGACTACTGCGGGGATGTGATTATCACAGTTGTGTCCACTGTCCACCTGTGACCCAAGGTCTCTTGTCATACTTTCAGTGTTAAGTATAATACCGCCTATGTTGTAGTTCTTGGCTGCAGAGTTTTTAACAAAGGGGATGACAATGCACCTTTTTGCACTGAGCTAGAGCCCATGGCTTTGACAACAGCCATCTGTCTCCTTTTGTAGGATGTCCACATCTTTAGTGTTTACAATTATGGCTCCTAGTTTGCAGTCCTCTGGAAACTTCAGTAGCCACAGACCTTCCATGTTAAAGTTTACTTCAGGGAAGTAGATACTAAACAGGACAAGACCCAGGACTGGACCCTGTGGTACTGCACTCGTCACTGGTCCAAAGTCATATTTGGAGTCTGCTACTTTCACAGTGTGTGTTCTGTCAGTAAGCCTGTTGGCAACCCATCTTGTGACATAGCAATTTATAAGTTTAGTAGGTTTATCTATATTTCCAGAGTGTGGGGTGTTGTAAGCCGTGGCAGGATCTACATAGGCTGTGCGAACCACCTTACCCTTGTCTACGGTTCTTCAATATCATCTATCAAGTTTAGGAGACATGATCTGCATTTTACAAACCCAACATGGTTGTGCTCCAGGGTTTGGGGATTACCAATGTAATTTGTTATAAGTTGTATGATGATACATTCCATGGCCTTGAAGAGCGGGCTCATCAGGCTAATGGGGCGCTAGTTCCTGGGGTCCGTGGTGTCTCCACCCTTGTGTAGTGGGATAACCATCACTGTGCACCATTCAGCAGGCACAAAGCATGAGGTGAGGCTATGACTGCACACGGTACGTCAGTGCGGTGCCTGTTCATTCTGTGGTTTGTGTAGAACACAGCCTGGGAAGTTATCTGGTCCCATGGCTGCTGTGATACTGGCTTTGGAGAGTGTTTTTTACCTGTGCAGCTGTGATGACAGCAACTTTGCAGTCTTCCATTATAGAGATGTGCTCTTTCATGGGTGAGAGGGGGGTAAAGTTAACACTGATCCTATCTGCCAGGATGTTGGCAATATCAGTTGGGTCTGTATATTTAGTGCCATTGAGCTGCAACTCAGAACAGATCTGCGTGTAGCCATGACACGGACCTGTCTGTTGGGCAGAGATATCCTGAGTAGACAGTATGCAACAGAGTACAGATTGGGTTACATTCAGTCTTGTTGCATGGGGCAACTGATTGAGGCCAGTAATCCTCTTGTTAAGGTACTTCAGTGGTCTTTCTGGCTGCTGAAGGTGCCTAGTCAGATTCATCGCAAGTGTGTTGTAGTATTCTCTGACGGGTCTGATGAGTAGTGGGAACCTCCTTTGACCTACATGCACAGACCTTGGCAATTTGTGTGAACACACAGCATGATTTTCTGACCACTGTGAATGTGTTTCTGGAAGTAGAGATAACTATCCACATTTGTCCATAGATCCCTTATTATCACCAACGTATTTAGCCTAAGTGTGTGAGCATGCCCAGTATGACCTTTCTGTATGTTGTTGCCTGACATTTGCTTCATTTATTTGTGTGTGAGCATGCCCAGTATGACCTTTCAGTATATTGTTGCCTGACATTTGCTTCATTTATTTAAGTGTGTGTGCATGCCCAGTATGACCTTTCAGTGTGAATCTGAATGAAATCCACAACATTTGTTGGAGTGTGTGAGCACACCCGGTATAGACATTTATATTATATGTGTATGGAAAATCAAGTTGTATTTTTACAGCAGGGCTCACCTTTGTGTCATAGATCAACAGGGATCATGCTGTGCCTGCAGGGCTTCCATTTGACACTTTGCATAGACTTAGCAACATTTCTACATACAGAGGGGACAGCTATTCTCTGTACATTTCTACCCGGGGACACACCTGATTGTTACTGTGGGTGTACATAGGATGAAGGTTTCACCTGACACTTATACACATTTGCTATGCCTGCACTATGTATGGTACACCATTTCAGTCTGTACTGTTGCCTATCGTACTGGCTTGAGGCATACTACCATACTACAGATCTTAGCATCCAATGTCACGTATATTAGATTGCGACTTCTTAGCCTACACAACCCACATCACACCACCTGACCTGATGTTCTCTGTCTGCATAGGCCTGTGGAGGAGGTTACCCATATGCCTCTTTAGGGCCATGATACAGCATTTCTTTGTGCTTGCATTAGTGTACAATTGTCCTGCTGCGTCTGTGCCATTGAAATACTATCATGGCTTAGTGGTTCAGTACTGTGACTACAGTGCAAAGTGTCCTGGTTATGAGTCCTATCACTGCTTTTTATTTTCATTCTGAGCAAACCAGACTGCTTAAGGAACAGTAAAGCAAATATGAGCATGTTTACCTGACTTTGCTCAACTTTGCCCGACCTTGCCCAACATTACTCAATGTTGCCCGACTTTGCGCTAGTTAGCACGGGTAATTTTGTTTACATATACTAAATATTGGTAAAAGCTGCTTAGCACTGCTTTATATTGCTTAAAACATGGCAATCATGCCTCAGGTGGTGCTGCAGGGCTGCCTATGTCGGATGCACATACTACACTCCCTATACATGTTTGGAAACAGATAGTGTCAAGTTAGGCATCCCTTTTATTTTATGTGCGAGTCAGAGAGAGGTGTAATTTCCAGGGTTCCTACTGAGCCAGTGTATGTGCTATGCATTGCCTCTTTGCCAAGGCCAAGGCATACTGGGCACGCCTCCTTCTGCCTACTGGGGCAGGCTCAGGTTGTTCCTCCTCCGAGTCATGCTGTGCCTGTGCAGGCCTTGGCAATGGTGGGGGGCTGTTTGGCCCTGCCCCATGCTGTTCCTGCTGCAGCTGTTTTTGCAGGATCATATTGTGTAGCATGTCACATACCATGACAATTTGGGTACATGTAGTTGGTGAGTACTGCAAGGCTCCACCAGATGTGTCCAGACACCAGACCAGTGACTTGAGCATCCCAAACACATGCTCGATTACATTTCATGTTTGTGCATGTGCCTCATTATGGAGTTCTTGTTCAGGTGTGTGTGCATTTCTGATGGGTGTCATCAGCCATGGCTCCAGTGCGAATCCAGCATCCCCCACTAGGTGACCGTCAGGGATGTCCCCATTGGCAAATGTCTGGTACAGCTGCGTCAGATGCCAGATATGGGAATCGTGGTAGCTTCCAGGGCAGCCAGCACACACATTCAGTATTATGACCTGGGCATCTCACACAACCTGAGAGTTGATGGAGTGGAAGCCCTTGCAGTTGATGTAGGCCCTACCCCACTCACCGGCTGGTGCTTTGATGTCTATGTGTGTGCAGTCAATTGCACCCACTACCTCAGGGTATTCCGCTATTTGCTGGAAGAGACGCATGTTGCTGGCCAATACCTCACAGGAATTGGGGAAAGATACATGATCATCGACATGTGCTGACATGGCATTCAGGAACCGGTGCAGTACCCTGGATGCTGATGCCTGTGAAATCCCCATCATATCACCAGTTGGTCTCTGGAAGGTACCTGTTGCTAGTATTCTTAGGCCAACACATACCTTGGTTTCCACTGGGATGGGTTCCCCTCTGTTGATTCTGTGTGTGAGGCGTGGCCTGCACAGCTCAACAATTTGCTGCAGGAGGTCTCTGTTCACTCTATAGCGCTCCACTATCTCCAGCTCATGTATCCCCTGGTAGGTTACCCTGGGTCTGTACACTCTTCTCCGTCTCCTCACTGTGGGTTGCTCAGCAGCATTCGCAATTGCACCACCCACAGCATCTTGCACATGTTGACTTATAATAGCAATGGCAGCCACTAACACTTTTTGTCTCAGTTAAGCTTTTAAAGTTTTCACTTCTCTTTGTTGCAGTGTTTCTGAGAAAAACATGGGGAAATGTTGTTTGCAGAGTTTTAAGTGCTGGGCTGGGCTGGGCTAGTGTACTGCCTGTGTAATTGGCTGATTCTGATTGATTTCACCTGGCAGCTCTGCTAGTTATCCTTGGTTAACTTCCTACTACTTCTTTTCCTTCCTTTTCCCTTTCTGTTTCCACAGGGGGCAGCGCCGCGCACACAGGCTTAGGCGGGTGCAAATACGCACACACAGGCTTACACAGGTGTGCACACAGGCTTAGATGGGTTTACAGGCGCGCATACAGTGTAAGCACCTTTGCAAGAAACTTTAGTGATATCCATGGCATACACCTTCAGTTTCTGGATTTCAGTTAAGACAACTGTAGACATGCCTCTTCCAGTCCTGAGTAACTTACAGCAAATGCATACCACTCTGTTCCAATAAGCTTACAGTCTTTGATACATACCCCCTCATGATGTCACCTATTTTCTACTCTGTTACTCCCCTAATCCTTCTCTTACACTCTAGGGACATGGTTCACATGGCAGAGAAAATTGGGATTCACTATCCTTATCCTCATGTGCATAGGATTGCCTACTAATGCTTGGTTACATCTCTCAGACTGAGCTTCCCCCCTTAGCAACCACTACTCAGTAGCCATGTTGTCTTCAGCCTGCCATTCACCTGCATGGCAGAAGAATATTTTTAATAAAATGCCTATTTTTGGCTTTTATTTTATTTTTTTCTGGTTTTTAGAGTGCCACACATTTGCGCGGCTCTGCGCTACGCTTAAACATTGGAGATCAGGGGAAAAATATTTTTATTATTTTGCAACAGATAAAAATGCCAATGGCCTTACATATGGCCATTGGCAAGCTTCCTCAACTGGATGCATCCTTTATTTGGAGTTGTCATAGCTCCGTTTTGTTATTTGCAGAACGGTACTCCATTACCAATGGAGTACATTTCTGCAAATTACTGTACTCTTACTCGGACAGGTTAGTATTTCCTGGATCGCAAATTTACCTCATTTGCATAGCTTTCAGCAGCAAATGAGGTAATTTGCATAACATAACACTGTCCGTGCAAGAGTAGTTTTAGGAGCTCTCATGCATGCCCCTGCCGGCTGTTCCTGGATCGCTCGGCAGACATATTGGCTGTCTGGAGTCTTACTCTACTCTTAGACTCCGTGCAAGCCTTCGTAAATCCGGCCCATTATGTGAATTAATGCAAGTATTTCTGGAACATGCTTTCATATTTCAAGATACTATGTATCATGGATCCTTGGGAACTCCAGTGGTGATTGCCTATGCTAATCAAATGATGTCACACTTGTAGACAGAGTTTGCATTAAATGAATGCAATTGTTACTTCATAAAAATTATCCTTCAACATTTTGTAGATTATATCTTTCTTACACAGTCCTAAACGCAATTTATTAAAACAGAAAATCACAGCGTTTTCGCCACACACATATGGTGGCTTCTTCAGAGGATACAAAGGCAACCAAACACAAGCAGTTAAATACTAAAAGTTAATTGAAGTCAACTGCTATCAATTAACCACAAATTATGCAACAAGATGCCTGCATTAAACTGAAAAAGTAAAATGCAAAAAGCCTCGGGCGTAGTTTAAATACATGCTAAACTGTTGATGTAGTTAAAAGACTGTGACAATACAAAAAGACACAATATTTTGACACAGTCAAACCCAAATAAAATTCAGTATATTTCCTAAGAAATGGAAATACACAAGAAAAAAGTGTCACAAAATTATATGTACATTTAAAAAGCAAAATGCTAAATAGTCATTCCCAAGTATACATTATTTTAAAAGGAACATAATAAAACAAATGAGTAACTTTTTACTAAAAGTTAATATAAATTCCAAAGATGTAGACAACCCACATCTAAAGTGTGACCTTAAAATTAATTAAAAGTACTAAGTGTAAATATAACAGCCTAAGCCAAACCTTGCTAGGTCAAATACCAACAAAAGGTAGGAAACAGTGCCACCAAGTGGTTTGACACTGTACCCACACATAGTGGGCTAATGCAAAAGGACTAAATCAAAAGTGTCAAGGCAAATGTGATTCTTAAAGTAAAGGAACAACTATCTCATATACGATTTTAATTTGAGATAAGGTGCAATATTACAGCTTTCATTCAACCCGAGGGTAGAAAGCGTTAAGCAGTTGCCAAAGCAATTAATTTGTCTCAAGTATAAGAGCACTAGGTCCACCACGAGGATGAACAGGGAGGTGGTCAATCCCCATGAAGAAAGCATGCCCAGGAAAAGAACAGATATGCTTGGCAAGGGCATTATCAAGTCTCCTATTCCTGATGGCATATAAGTGCTGATACAATCTGTCTTTAAGCCTTCTGTCCGCCTTTCCGACGAGAATGCTGGACAGCATGTGCAAAAGCAATATAAACTACTGTTTTCGTGATCACAGGAAATAATGATGTATAAAATATTTCCTTCCTTCAATGCAAAAACTACTACCTGTTTTAATATGTGAGCAGAAGTTACAGAAGCCGCGAGGCAAAAGAACCATTAATTCTAGCACTACAAGTGCCATAAGGAGTCTGTAACAATTCTTTGATGTTTCTACCTCTTCTAAACACTACAACAGGTCTATCACCTAACTTCTCACCTACAGGTGCATTACTGGTGATAAAAAAACAGTTTTTAAACAAAATGTTCTGTATTGCATACGAGTTCACCCCAAATGTGGAAATGAAACTACAAGTAGAGGCCCTATGAGAGGCAGGTTCAATAGGAGACGTGGCATAGGAAAAGTTGCCAGAGGCACTAGATCTACGAACCGCCACAGTGCAAGGCGACTCTTCTTGAAGCAAGAGAGGTCTGTAAAACCCACTATTTCTTTTATTCAAGACCTCTTCTATTAGTTCAGACACAGGAGTAGCTGGATAGCCACGGTTGACAAAGAGGTTTGTCAAAAATTGACATTCAACGTTAAAGTCTGACAATTGACTACAAATTCTCACGGCCCTCACAAGCTGCCCTTTGACTATTGCTTTTCTAAGTTTAAAGGGGTGAGAACTGGTATAATGAAGGAAGGAATTCACATATGTATCTTTCCTATAAATTGTGGAAATTAACCTTCCTGTAATACCGTCCCTAGTCAGTTTTACATCAAGGTAATTCATACTAACACCATCAAACTGGAAAGTGAATTTAAGAAACGGTGTTGTACTATTGATGTAATCGACAAAACTCTGTGCTGTTAAATAATCACCCCTAAAAAGAATAAAAATGTCATCAAGGTAACGAGTATAGTAGAAAAGTTTACCATTCCACTCTGAGTTGTTTAAAACAAAATTTCTTTCCCAATAGGACATAAAAAGGTTGGCTACGGCTGCCCCACATGGGGAGCCCATGGCAACCCCTCTTTTTTAGTGTTTAGAAGAGGTAGAAACATCAAAGAATTGTTACAGACTCCTTATGGCACTTGTAGTGCTAGAATTAATGGTTCTTTTGTCTGCGGCTTCTGTAACTTCTGCTCACATATTAAAACAGGTAGTAGTTTTTGCATTGAAGGAAGGAAATATTTTATACATCATCGTATTTCCTGTGATACGAAAACAGTAGTTTATATTGCTTTTTGCACATGCTGTCCAGCATTCTACGTCGGAAAGACGGACAGAAGGCTTAAAGACAGATTGTATCAGCACTTATATGCCATCAGGAATAAGAGACTTGATAATGCCCTTGCCAAGCATATCTGTTCTTTTCCTGGGCATGCTTTCTCTTTCATGGGGATTGACCACGTCCCTGGTCATCCTCGTGGTGGACCTAGTCCTCTTATACTTGAGACAAATTAATTGCTTTGGCAACTTAAGCTTAACGCTTTCTACCTCCGGGTTGAATGAAAGCTGTAATATTGCACCTTATCTCAAATTAAAATCGTATATGAGATAGTTGTTCCTTTTACTTTAAGAATCACATTTGCCTTGACACTTTTGATTTAGTCCTTTTTGCATTAGCCCACTATGTGTGGGTACAGTGTCAAGCCACTTGGTGGCACTGTTTCCTACCTTTTTGTTGGTATTTGACCTAGCAAGGTTTGGCTTAGGCTGTTATATTTACACTTAGTACTTTTAATTAATTTTAAGGTCACACTTTAGATGTGGGTTGTCTACATCTTTGGAATTTATATTAACTTTTAGTAAAAAGTTACTCATTTGTTTTATTATGTCGTTCCTTTTAAAATAATGTATACTTGGGAATGACTATTTAGCATTTTGCTTTTTAAATGTACATATAATTTTGTGACACTTTTTTCTTGTGTATTTCCATTTCTTAGGAAATATACTGAATTTTATTTGGGTTTGACTGTGTCAAAATATTGTGTCTTTGTATTGTCACAGTCTTTAACTACATCAACAGTTTAGCATGTATTTAAACTACGCCCGAGGCTTTTTGCATTTTACTTTTTCAGTTTAATGCAGGCATCTTGTTGCATAATTTGTGGTTAATTGATAGCAGTTGACTTCAATTAACTTTTAGTATTTAACTGCTTGTGTTTGGTTGCCTTTGTATCCTCTGAAGAAGCCACCATATGTGTGTGGCGAAAACGCTGTGATTTTCTGTTTTAATAAATTGCGTTTAGGACTGTGAGGGCTTCTGCCTTGTTCTTTGGTTTCCTTGCTTTCAGACGTTTGTGGATTTTTTCAAGTGTTTACCAGTTTCTTACACAGTGTGGCATATGAAATTTGTTGAGTTCTTAACAAATACAACTATGTTTTAAAATTTAAAGTAACTTCATCTACAGAAAGAATTACTTTCCTGGATATTATTTTAACAAGAAAAAATATGGGTCATATTACCTCTGATCATCAAAAAAAAAATACTGGAACGAATATGTATTTATATAGATCAAACATGCACCCACATTATGTTCTCAAGGCAGAATACTGTTTTAAATAAAGCAGTAAATTAAGACAAATTAGCACAATAGTTTAATGCAGACAGTTGTTACAAGATGTACAGAAACAGGTGATGGATGGACATGTATACACAGCAAAATCTCTACATTCTGAACAAGGAGTTGAACAGAAACATGATCAGCTAAGAATACTATCAATATATAATAGACATACTAATGCAGTTCAGGGTGAAATATGAAAAAATTAAACCTTCTACAATCATTTGATGGCTTAAGAAATGCTGTATATGATAAACCTGTTTTTTTTTTCTTGAAAAGGTCAGATAAAGCAAAAACTGTTATAAAGAGATGATGTGAAAAAAAAATCAAATACTGCCAAAAGAAAGGCACAGCACCATGTTACACATGCCAGCAATGCAAATTCCTTTAGGAGTACATTCCTTATAAACTTTATATCAGCAAAAATGTTTTGACTGATCATGGAGACTGTGATTGTATTTGAGAAGTTTGGGAGACCTACTTCTATATTTTAAGTGAATCAGTCTTTGCTACATTGCAAGTGAAAGCTTGTACTACTTTTGTTGATTTATTTTTTTTTTATTTTAAATAAAGCGACCCTTGTCATTCCTGAGCAATCTGTGATTATTTTGTTAATAATCAATTATGTTCTTTTAGTGGCTTGATTTTTAAAGGAGGTTTAGGGGACATCCTTTCAGTGAGACTACATTATATGCATGTTCTTAATTTAAGCTGCCCTCTAGCCTGCATACACAATAGCTCATATTCTCTCTCTCTCTCTCTGTCTCTCTCTCTCTCCCAACTATCATTATGAGCTACTAGCTTCATCAGAAATTAAAAAAAAATCTAACCCTACTCTTAAATGCACAGATATAAATTATTGTTATAATCTGGTGTTTGACAGCATTCATGTTTCTACAAATTTTCATACTAAAAATTATAAAACCAAGTTCACACAAACTCAGAAAAAAGGAAACATTCTAGAATTTCCTCTTTTCTACAGAGGTACAATTAAGGACAGGAGTGCAAAGGGTGGGGATTATCTCTGCAAAAACACTCAGTTGTCATGTTATGTTCAAATATTTTCCCTTATTTAGCTCAAATTGTAAATGCAAATGTGAATTCAATTATGTCTGCTGTTTCAAATAGCCATATGCACAATGAAGCACAAAATATGAAGAAATGGGACTACAAGAAGAAAATAAACTCTAGCAGTTCTAAAGTATTTTACAAATACTAACAGCAGCCATTGTCAGGATACGCAAAACAAAAAGTTATGTACTCAAAATAATGTTCCATGTTTGTCCATCTTGCCATTCATTCTTACAATGATGGTTTTGGAACCGAATCTCAGCTCCGAATCAGCTGAATACATATCTGAAAGTCTCAAACCTGGCTCGTGGCAAGTAGGTATCTCACAGCGCAGTGGTGTAATTTCCCCAGATCTTGTTTGCTGCTACTACCGACTGAAATGTAAACTATTATATATATATATATATATATATATATATATATATATATATATATAAAAATATATATATGGATTCCTATTACAAGAACGAAAGTTCACTACTTCGAACTTGTAATAGGAAGCCTCACTTCTGTGAAAGTTCACTTTAACGAAAGTGAACTTTTGCGTAAGTACACTTCACTGAAAACACCGCAGCACAGTGGAGGACATAAAAAACAAGTTATGTCCTCCACTATGGTGCAATATTCACGGACCTTAGGGTTAGGGTATGGGTTACGGTAAGGGGATAGTTAGTAAAGCTATCCCCTTACCCTAAACCATGCCCTATCGCTAAGGTTCATGACTATCGCACCATAGTGGAGGACATTGCTATGTCCTACACTGTGCTGCAGTCGTCACGGACCTTAGGGTTAGGGCATGGGTCATGGGGATAGCTCATAGGGCTATCCCCTTACTATGACCCATGCCCTAACCCTAAGGTCCATGAGTACTGCACGGAGGTTCAGTACAACACCCGTTCGTTGTACTGAACTTTGCGTAAGTGCACTTTCGATTAAGTGCACTTTCGCTGCAGTGAGCATTCCATGCACTATTTTGAATTAGTGAAAATTCAATCTAGTGTATGGAACCCATATATATGTGTATGGATCTACCTGACTACATCGACAGTTCACAACACCGACAACGACTTCACCGACACCACATAATCGACAGTTCACAAACACGACACCTCATACACTCGACACATCATAACAACAAACAAAACAAATCCCCTGTCCAAAACCCACACGCACAACACAAGCACACCAAAATCCTTACAAACCAACACTAACCCTTACATACACAACTATCTACAACCCTAACTGAAACCCTAACCCTAAGGTCCGTCACTATCGCACACTCACCTAACCCGCCTAACCCTAACTCACTTAACCCACTAACCCAAAAATATCACTACTGCACCTTACCTAACCCGCCTAACCCTAACTCACTTATCCCCCTATCCCTACAGACCGTCAACATCGCACACTTACCTTTACTGCACCCTTACCTAACCAGCGCCCTAACCCTAACTGACTTATCCCACCCTATCCCTACAGACCATCAACATGCACACTTACCTTACTCACACCCTAACGGCCACTCCCGATACTTACACATCCTTTCCCCATCTCAGTGTTCTCAGCGTCGGTGTTTTCCTCCGTCGGTCTTCTGACTTGTTGATCTTCTGAGTCGTTGTCGGTGTTGTGAACTGTCGATGTAGTCAGGTAGATCCATATATATATATATATATATATATATATATATATATATATATACACACACATATATATATATATATATATATATATATATATACACACACACACACAAATATATATAAGAATGAACAGCGAGATGGATAACAAACATGGAACATTATGGTGAGTACATAACTTCTTTATGTTATGTTGTCCTATCTTGCCTTCATTCTTACAATGATGGGACAGCGTCCCTAGCACCTTTTCCCTGAGTGGCTCACGAGAGTGCACCTTTAAGCACTGTGGAACCAAAAGAGG
Source organism: Protopterus annectens (assembly GCF_019279795.1). Lineage (NCBI taxonomy): Eukaryota > Metazoa > Chordata > Ceratodontiformes > Protopteridae > Protopterus > Protopterus annectens. Next base: position 565,046,443 of record NC_056739.1, on the reverse strand, counting down.
CCCTGTCCCTGGAGGCCAAATCCACTTTGTAATGCGTGATAAAAGTATGAGGAGTGGTCCAAGTAGCTGCTGCACAAATATTATCCATAGGAATTCTGGCTTGAAAAGCAGATGACGTACCCATTGCTCTAGTGGAATGAACCTTCACTTTGAATGGCAGATCTCTGTTATTTGTAGTATAGATGAACGTAATACAGTTTGAGAGCCAATTGGAAAGAGTAGTTTTAGAAACTGAGCTACCCTTTTTTGCATCAGAGAAGGATACGAATAACTGGTCCGATTTTCTAAAAATCTTTGGTCCTATGCAAATAGAATCTAAGTTGTCTATGCACATCTAGTTGATATGATTTGTATTCTGCCTTGTTGCTATGATTAGGAAAGAACACTGGAAGCTCAATAGATTGATTTATGTTAGTTGGCGAAGAGACTTTGGGTAAAAAAGATGGATTAGTTCACTAAGATACCCTATCCTTATGGAAAATCAAATATGGCGGTTTAATAGAAAGAGCTTGCAACTCTGATACTCTTCTGGCAGATGTTATAGCCACCAGAAACAAGGTTTTCCAGGAAAGGGACTTGAGGTCTGAAGATGATGAGGGCTCAAAAGGTGGTAAAGTCAAGTGAGACTGAACAAAATTTAAATCCCAAGGAGAAAGGGGTTCCTTAAAGGGAGGTCTTAATAAGGAGGCACCTTTCAAGAAGGTTCTACACAACCTGTGTATCATTAAGTTCGAGATAGAATCACCAATGTGGAAATTTGATATTGCAGCAAGTTGTACTCTGATGGTTGCTGCAGCTGAACTTTGTTGGAGGAGTTCCGCTAAAAATTTCAAAATAGAATGGATGGGTGCAGAAAAGGGATCAATGTTCCTGTTTTGAGCCCAAAGAGAAAACCTTTTCCATTTGCTAGAATACAGTTTTCTAGTGGAAGTTTTATGAGAGGACATTAGGATATGTTTAACTGTAGATGTGAAATTCTGAAGCCTGACTAAGTTGGGAAGTAGAGCAGCCAAGCTGTCAATTTTAGGGTTTGGAGAGAGGGATGAAGCGCACCTGACATATGTGTCAGGAGGTCTGGAACTGGGCCCAGAGTCCAAGGCTTCTCCTGAAGATGAGGCCAAAGAAAGGGGAACCAAACTATTATATATATATATATATATATATATATATATATATATATATGGATTCCTATTACAAGAACGAAAGTTCACTACTTCAAACTTGTAATAGGAAGCCTCACTTCTGTGAAAGTTCACTTTAATGAAAGTGAACTTTATGTAAATACACTTCACTGAAAACACCGCAGCACAGTGGAGGACATAAAAACAAGTTATGTCCACCACTATGGTGCAATATTCACGGACCTTAGGGTTAGGGTATGGGTTACGGTAAGGGGATAGTTAGTAAAGCTATCCCCTTACCCTAAACCATGCCTTATCCCTGAGGTTCATATATCAGCACCATAGTGGAGGACATTGCTATGTCCTACACTGTGCTGCAGACGGACCT
>NC_056739.1:565013372-565044434 GCF_019279795.1 Protopterus annectens | reverse complement strand
CTCTGCTGTCCTGTGGAATGGGTGGTGCCAAGGCAGTAGCTGGTGCCTTAGGGGGACAAGTGCTAATATCCTTCTGTGGCGCTGAATGGGTAGACAACACACTCATCAGCTCAAAGGTAGATCCCGCCAGCTCCGTAGACTCCCTTGGCTCCAATGAGACAGAGGAAGGCACCATTTTCCTTTTTGGAAGAAGAAGAGGAAGAAGAACTGTGGATAGCTTCCTCAAATGTTGGCTTTAAGAGCCCTTTAAGGATCAGTTTGTTTCTCCTTTCTTGAAGAACCCTGGCATTGAAAGAATGACAAAAAGTACAGTCTTCTTGCAGATGAATTGCACCAAGACAATACACACATATGACATGTACGTCTGTGATGGACATTTTTTGTGAACACTTCTGGCATTTTTTAAAGCCCAAAGGCTTATGTTCCCCATCTTTTGGGTCTTTAGACATAATAAAGATAAGACCACAAAACAACAACAAGAAAGTTTTAACTATTAAAGCTAAACTGAGTAGTAAACTATGGGAAACATGAAGGAGACAGACAACCAGTGAGAAAAAAAGGGCCTCAACTCAAACGGCCCTGCAACAAATTAACTACAAGCTCTCTAACTTAAACAGGTGAAGGGCTCTCTAACTTAAATGAGCTACTAATAAACTAAGACAGACAGAAATAACAACCACTACAAGGGATACAGTTAGGCCTATAAGACGATGACCAAAAGCTGCACCAAACGGAATAAAACTACAACTATTTAACTATAATGCAAGAAAAAGCATGACGATTTAGATAATACTGAGTACTAAGCTATCTATTACAAAACAGAACAGTATTACAGGAAATATAAAGAAATTTTGTCACAACTTAGCCACAGCCAAGATGAGTGCATCCAACCTTGTAAAGCGGCAAATGAGATCTGGGGAATTACACCACTGCATTGTGGGATACCTACTTGCCACAAGCTAGGTTTGAGACTTTCAGCTATGTATTTGGCAGAGTCGGAGTAGAGATTTGGCTCTGAACCCATCATTGTAAGAATGAAGGCAAGATAGGACAACATAACATCTACCAGTTACGCTGATAAATGTACACTCATCCCAAAATGGTCTTTGGCCATTAATTGTTTGCAAATTACTGAGAACATTTATAATTTTTTACCCTAAACCAATTCACTTTTGCTGCTGGCATCATCCGCATTTACTCCCTAGTGAACCAACTGTGCCGCCTCCCCTCCTCCAAGGCAGGGCAGGGGGTCTGGATGAATCTTGGGAAAAGATGCCTCTAATATCACACTTGCTGTCTGGGGTGTAGTGGATGACAGTGCACCCTGGGCTGCTGCGTCGGACAATTCCTGTCCTACAAGGTTATGCTGAGACTAATGGGTGGGATGCAGTGGCAATGAAGGGGTACAACAGCTTCTACGTTCTTCTCCAGAATTACCTTAACAGCCTGCAATCTCTAAGACTGATGTTTCCCCTTAACAGGAAGCAGAAATCACATTTACAGCAAGAGAAGGTAATCGGTATGCTGATAAAAGGGAAACCTTAATTAGGTGGAACAAGCTATTACAGGTATCACTTCCCCCAATGTCATCTACCTCATGTCCCCTCAGCTACTGAAGTGTTGCCTGCCTGCAGCCAGGGAAAACACTGTAGTTTCCACTAGTGCATGGTGTAGCTATAAGCAGACCTCCCATCCCTTCCCTCATTCTGGAGAGGTTGATGGAGCCCACTCACCCCTACTCCTCAGCCTGGCTCCTCCAACATCTGAGCTGCAAACTTTACTGCAGTTATCTACACTACTGTCAAATCTATCCCTCTGTGCCACAGGGCTAGGCAGAATGTTTACATTTCTGAATTACATTGTACATTGAAAATTCTCTTTACTAATGTGAATGCATTTGATCTCAAGTACTGCAAAAGTCAGTTGTGTACACTTACCATAAATGTAGATGTTCGAGTGTATTCACTGTTGCAGTCATCACATGTGGGCTATCTGCCTGCAGGTATCCCACAGCCAGCCTGAATACCAGAGTCTTGGATTCCTGTGTCAGATGCTGTCTCTTCTTCCATGACGTCAGGTCGTCAGGGATCTAAAACATGCAGCTGATGCCATTACATCAGTTTCTCTTGCCCCAGATGTCAGGTGCCCCTACAATGGGAAGCAATTATATGTTATGGTACACATCCATCAAAAAGCAAATACGCCAGAAAACATAAGTATACCAAACAAGAAGGAAAGGTAGAGCCAAGAGAAGTCAGGGGGCTGGAGGGAGGGTAATTAGGACTGCACCAGTGAATACACTCGAACATCTACATTTATGGTAAGTGTATACAACTGCACCATGTTCTTCATGTTTCACTGTTGCAGTCATCACATTTGGGTTGATTCCAAAGCTAAGGAAGGGAGGAGGAAGTTAGAGAGCATTAGGGCCAGCTATTAAGTCCTGCAAGACTGCAGTGGCAAAACCAGCTATGGATTTAGAAAAAATAGGCATGCAGTAATGTTTGGTGAAGGTATGTACAGAGCTCCAGGTAGCAGCTTCTAGGATGTCCCTGGTAGGGACTCCTCTGAGAAAGGCTGCAGAGGTAGATGCAGCCCTGGTGGAATGTGATCTTATCCCCTGTGGGGTAGGTTTTCCACGGTGCTTGTAGCAGAAATGAATGCAATGGGCTATCCATTTGGAAATGGTTTGCTTTGAAATGGCCTTCCCCTCTGCCCCTGCAGCAAAGCCAACTAGCAACTGTTCAGATTTTCTGAGAGGCTTAGTCCTGTCCAAATAAAATCTAAGTTGTCTGTGCACATCCAGAGAATGCAGTATTCGTTCCCTTTGTTTTGTGGATTAGGGAAAAGGGTAGGAAAATGAATGGACTGATTTAGGACCACACTAGACACCTTGGGCATAAAAGAAGGATTGGTCCTGAGGGAAACCCTGTCTGCATGGAAGATGATGAAGGGTTCCACTGCCATGAGGGCCTGTAATTCAGACACTCTTCTTGCTGAAGTGATGGCTAGAAGAAAGGCTATTTTCCAAGAAAGGAATTTCAACTCTGCTGTTGCAGCTGGCTCAAGGGGGGTGAGCTTTTCCAATACAAAGTTAAGGTCCCAGGCTGGGGTGGGGGCTCTCCTGGGGGGTCTTAAAATTTTGGCCCCTCTAAGAAATTGTTTTAGCAGGGGGTGAGAGAAGAGGGGTGGCTCAGTATTATAGTGTGCTGAAAAGGCAGAGGCATGAATTTTAATTGACGAGAAGGCTAAGCCCTTGTGTAGCATTTCTATTAAGTACTGAAGAATATGAGGTAAGCTAGGCACCATTGTGCCCATCCCCTGAGTCTGGCTCCAGGAACAGTATCTCTTCCATTTTTCAGCATAGGATTTTCTAGTACTAGGCCTCCTTGCCTCCAGAATGACATCTAGCACCTGCTTACTGAGGGATGCTATTGGAGAGCTCAAGGAATTAGCCAGGCTGCAAGGTTCAGGGTTTGAAGATGAAGGTGAAGAATCTGGCACTCCTGCTGGGACAGCAGGGAAGGGGTCTGAGGCAGGTGCCATGGTTACAGCAGTGTCATATTGCACAAGAGGGGATACCAGTGCTGGCATGGCCAGTCTGGTGCAGTCAGTATTGTCCTTGGCTTGTCTTGTTTGATCTTTAGCAGAACCTTCAAGAGGACAGGCAGAGGGGGAAAGGCATAAACTGAGAGGCCTTCCCAGGTAAAGGACAGGGCATCCACTTTCCAAGCCTGACTGTGGTGAGTCCTTGCACAGAATTTGTCCAATTGGTAGTTCTGAGGGAGGCAAACAGGTCTACCTCTGGAATCCCCCATTTGTTCCTCAAGAGGTTGAATATTTTGGTTCTAGTTTCCATTCATGAGGGTCCATGAGATTTCTGCTTAAGTCATCTGCCAGCAAATTTAGCTTGCCTGGCAGGAATTGAGCTTGTAGATGCACTTGGTAGCTCAAAGGCTGTGTTCCATAGAGCCACGGCTAGTCTGCAGAGAGGGTACGAGTGGGCTCCCCCCTGCTTGTTTATGTACCACATAACTGTGGTGTGGTCTGTCTTTACCAATAGTTGTCCTGGAAAAATGTGGTCTTTGACAGCTGTCAGGGAATTCTGTACAGCTAACATTTTTTTTTGATTGATATGCAGGTGCATGTGTCTCAGGTTCCATTTGACCTGAATGCACTGCCCTGCCAAGTGAGCCCCCCATGCATAGTCTGATGAATCTGTTGTTAGGGTTTGGGCGGTAGGAGAGTGAAAGGGAGCACCTTGTTGTGGTAGCAGACCTCTGCCCACCAAAGGAACTCTGTCTTTATACAAGGAATGATAGGAAATATTGATTCCAGGTCCTGAGAATGTTGACACCATAGGCTTTTTAGATACCATTGTAGCTTCCTCATATGCAGTCTTGCATATGGAATTAGTAGAATGCAAGAGGCCATGAACCCCAGGGCTTGCAGAATTTTCCTTGCAAGTAGCTGGGGTTTTGTGGCCAACAGTTTGAAGTAGGCTCTCAAATAAACTTGTTTCTCCAGAGTGAGGAAAGCCATCTGGGAAGTTGTGTTCAAGCTTGCTCCCAGGAATACAATCTGTTGGCAGGGTACTAGGTGAGATTTCTTTTCATTTATGGTGTACCCCAGTGAGGTTAGAAGTTTCTTTACAAATGCCAGATGTTGTAATAGCAAGTCTTGGCTTTCTGCCTGAATCAGACAATCGTCCAAGTATGGGTATATTTTAATATTTCTCTGCCTGCAAAATGCAATGGCTGGAGCAAGACACTTTGTGAATACCCTGGGCACAGTAGAGAAGCCAAAGGGAAGTGCAGAGAACTGATAGCGCATGGAGCCTGCCCTGAAGCGTAGGTATTTCCTACAAGATTCCCTTACTGGAATGTGCAGGTAAGCTTCCTTTAAGTCTAAGGTTGCCAGCCAGGCATCTTTGCCTAGCACAGGAAGAAGCTGTTAGCATTTTGTATTTTGGGATTACCAGAAAGGTGTTTAGAATAGAGAGGTCCAGGATAGGCTGCCAGAAGCGGTCTTTTCTGGGTACCAGGAAAAGTCTTGAATAAAAATCTTGTCCCCTTTGTTCTGCTGGGACAGGCTGAATATCCCTGATACTTAGAAGAGAGAGAACTTGCTGTTGGGCCTCCGCACACTGATTTGGGGGTAAGTCTGGCCAACCATTTGGGGTTGGTAGTATGTGGAAGTGGAATCTGTATCCTTGGGAAACTATGTTCAAAATCCATTTGTCCTGGGTAATGAGTTCCCAGTTTTTTGCATGCAGGGTGAGATTTCCTCCTAAGGGAGCAGGCAGTTGAGCAGGGCGTGGAAGGGTTAAGGTTAAGTCATTGTGCCATTTTTCCACAGGGGGGTGGCTTACTACTCCCTGCTTTGGAAGTGGGAGCCCCCCACTGCTTAGGCCTGTGTGCAGTCTGAGACTGTAAAATATGTGGTCTGCTGTTCCTGGGTTTGGACTGAGAAGGCCGGGAAGAGACTGGAAAGGACCAATTCTTTGAAGGCCAATGCCAACTAAAATCTGGGAGGCTGTACTTGTAGGAAATCTAACATTTTGCATAGATTTAGCTTTTCCCTCCATCCTTTTGAGGACTTCTTCTGCTATGTTGCCAAACAGGCAGTCTTGGTTTAAGAGAGCATCCAGTAATTTAGCTTTAACATGATCTGGCAAGTTTTGCTCCTTAAGCCAAGCATGCCTTCTAAGTACAGACCCAGTGATAGCAGCCTTGCAAGATGCTTCTAAAGCGTCAAAACCACATTGCAAAGTATGTTTACCAACATGTTCTGCAGAATGCATTAAATCCTGTAATTCTTTGTGTTCAGCACAGTCAGGAATCAACATTAGTTTCTGTTTAGTCCCATAATATGCTGCTGATACTTTAGCATATGAAACTGGCAATTTAAAGCCCTAATGGCCAAAGTAGCAGAAATGTATACCCTCTTATCCCCATCTGTCTAAGGCTCTAGAATCTCTATCAGAAGGGGTAAGATTTTTGGCAGCAGTAGCCTTAAAGCCTTTTGGTCCTTGGGAAATGATCTCTGGATCTGCAGTAGGACTCTTGAAGAGGAACTTGTGAGAGAGTCAGGTACTCTGTAATACTTGTCAGGTTTCCTGGGAGCTGGAGGTAAAGTGTCTGAGAAAAGGCTAGATTCCAAGAAAGCATCCTCTACAAAGTCCAGAACAGAAGGGATAGCTAAAGGCCTGTGTTGAGGAATGAGTAAGAATTCCCTAAGCCTCTTTTTGGAGTCAGAGTAATCCTGGCTTTCCCAGCAGAAATGCCCCCTAAGAGTGTTCAAGGTTTCACCAAAAGAAAAATCTTTTGGAGGGGAAGCAGAGGGAATGGAATCCTCTGCATCAGAAACCTCATGGATAGATAAGGGCAAATTCTGGTAATCAGAAGGAACAGAAATATCAGATTCCTGATGAGAAGAATCAGAAGGAAAATCAGTTCTAGGTCTCTTAGAGGGGGCTGGCTTCCCCTAATTAAGGTAATAAGGTCTTCAGCCATTCTAAGCATTTGTTTTTAGGCATATGGGCCTGAGCCTGCAGACTGGATGTCAGTTTTCTAGGTATGGTGCGAGTTTTAGGCCTGGATGAAGACGGTGTCAGTTTAAAATACAAGTCTGTAGGCCTGAATGCACCCTCAGAAGCCGGTGCCTGCACAGCTGCTCCGGACCCATCCAAGGCAGAGACATCCACAGGTTCCATAGTCGAAGAAGCATTTTGCTGCATACCGGACTCTGAATGGATCTCAGTAGAGGCCTGCAAATCTGAAGTAGCAGGTATCAGGGGCTGCGAAAGTGCCTCACTGAGTACTGGCAGACTGGTGACTAGCTTATCGGAAGCATTGTCAGCAGTTTTGGACCTATGCAGTCTTTCTCTGTCTTTATCCTTATTTTTTTTGGAAGATCAGTAGTCGGATGGCTTAATGAAGCCATTTCGGAGTACTGAGACCGAGTGCAAAAATAATTTGCTGCAAAGATGGCACGATGACGAATAGTTTGGGGGTTGACCAAGGCACAAAACTAACAGTGAGGAACATCATGGTCTGGGCTTAAACACGGGATGCAGTACGAATGAAAATCTCTATGAGGTATTTGCTTTCCACAGGTAGGACAACTGTTAACTTTTACTGACATCGGTTGGAGCAAGAAAAAAGGATCCCCAACGGTGTACTTATCTTTTTTTTTTTTTTTGAAGACTTCGGATCTGAAACTCGAAAACGAAAATTTCAGGAGCCGGCCGACCAGCACTTGCGAACTACTTCTGCTTTGGGCACCGCACGGCAAGAAAGACTGATGTAATGGCATCGGCTTCATGTTTTATACCCCTGACGACCTGACATCATGGAAGAAGAGACAGCATCCGACGCAGGAATCCAAGAATCTGGTATTCAGGCCGGCTGAGGGCGACCTGCAGGCAGATAACTCAAATGTGATGACTGCAACAGTGAAACACGAAGAACATCAGTGTTATGACCATGTACCATGTCTCATTTCTTAATACTTTTACTGCCAAGAAGTCATCTGCATGTGTAATCAAATACCATTAACTGTACTGCAAGTTTTTAGGACTTAATGATATTAGCACGTCTTACCTAACAAATAAGTTCTAGCTGAGAAATTACATTATTTAAGTATATTTCTACAATTGTTTAGGATCTGCTTTTCAAATGTAGTGCTGTATAAAGCATTTCACATTCTATCACATTCCTACAGGCTTTTAACTGTTGTCTCTTAGTTGTGGTATTAACCTAATATCTCAGGTGAAAAATGCTGAAATGCAAATTTTTTCCTTTCTCTTTGTGAAAAATTTGACCCAAAATCTCTGTTATATATTTTCACATTGACATCAAGAAAGTTAATCTTAAACATACCGCAAACTGTTCCAAATCAAAATCACAACCCTGCCAGATCACAAAAATGCCATCAATAAAATTTAAAAGAATAATCCACAAGACTCAAAAACAATGCATAAGGCAAAACTGTGTAATAAATAATAGTGAGTAAGGCATATATATATATATATATATATATATATATATATATATATATATATATATATATACATATATATATGTATATACATGGATCTAGGACTTTTGATTGAAAGATCAAAAGCCCAAATCCATTACCACCGAACATATTTTAACGGAAGCGCTATCATTGAAAAAGCGCTTTCGTTAAAGTTTGTAAAAAAACAAAACAAAACACAAAATCTACTTAAATGCAGGGGGGCAAGCCCCCTTGCACCCCCCTACTTTAATAATCTCACTCTGAGGTCGCACTACAGTGGGGAAAAGGGAATTTTCCCTTACCGCACCGTAGTATGACCAGAACAACAAGCATACTTACGCAAAAGTGCTGCTTCTGTGAGCAGCACTTTCGCGCAAGTATGCTCACCAAATTGGGATTTGGTGAAAGATGCAGTTGAGCATCTGTACGGATCCCATATAGATATATATAAATAAATAAATATATATATATATATGCTACTCAAGTTGTTAGTATTCTTGCTTTCATTAGGTAGCCAGTTTGAAAAAAATGAGCCCCCATCAATAGCAGGTGCATACTGGAAAGACAGTATTAGCATTACATGCCTTTGGAGTTTAAAGGAAATGGAAAGTATTTTTGTACTATGAGTCTGAATAAAGAAAACTGGATGAAGGTAAAATGTAATGGAGATTCTGGGAGAAAAAAAACAGGGGTAAGTTACATGCATGAGAAAGATCCCTGTGGGCAAGTTATATGAGTGGGAAAGACCCAATGGAGAAGAATCCATTGAGTAAGTTAAATATGTGGGAAGGACCACATGGGAAAATTATATGTGTGGGAAGGATCGCCATGTGTAAGTTATACATGTGAGAGGAATCCTCAAGAATAAGTTATACATGTGAGAGGAATCCTCAAGAATAAGTTATATGTGTAAGAAGGACCCCATGGGTAAGTTATATGTGTGAGAAGGATCACAATGGGTAGGTTAAATGTGTGTGGGGGAACCCCATGGGTAAGTTATATGTGTGAGAACGATCCCAATGGGTAAGTTATATGTGTGGGGGGAGACTCCATGGGTAAATTATATGGGTGAGAAGGACCCCATGGGTAAGATATATGTGTGACAAGGATCCCTATGGGTAGGGTAAATATACGGGAAGGACCCCATGGGTAAATTATATGTGTGGGAAGGATCCCCATGCGTAGTTACATGTGTGAGAGGAATCCCCAAGGATATGTTACATGTGTGAGAAGGATCCCCATGGGTAAGTTAAACGTTTGTGAAGGATCCCATGACTAATTCATATATATGAGAAGGATCCCCATTGGTAAGTTATATGAGTGAGACTGATCACCATAGGTAAGTTAAATGTGTGATAAGGATCCCCATTTATAAGTTATATGTGTGTGAGAAGGATCTCTATGGGTAAGTTATATGTGTGAGAAGGACCCCATGGGTAAATTATATGTGTGGGAAGGATCTCCATTGGTAAGTTAGATGTGTGAGAAGGATCCTCATGGATAAGTTATATGTGTGGGAAGGATCCTCATGGATAAGTTATATGTTTGGGAGGCATCCCCATGGGTATGTTATATGTGTGGGAAGGAGCCCCATGGATAAGTTATATGTTTGGGAGGGATCCCCATGGGTAAGTTATATGTGTGGGAAGGATCCCCATGGGTAAGTTATATGTGTTAAAGTGCATTGTTAATGGCTCCATGTATGAGGAATGCATCTGAGAAGGACACTGTAACATGATTCAGAGACATCTTTCCATGTGTGTAAGCATGAGCAGACTAAACACTCAAGAGAGAAATATGTTTAAAAGGGTTCAGCAGTACATAGTGTCCAGGCTCATGAGCAAACTAGTGGTAACATTGTGTGTGTGTGTGTGTGTGTGTGTGTGTGTGTGTGTGTGTGTGTGTGTGTGTGTGTGTGTGTGTGTGTGTGTGTGTATTTCCATAACACTCCATCAGATGCAGGACTATGTGTCCAGTGACAGTATAACTAGTGACTACCAGCAAATTCATTCAGTAATAATTCTTTGTTGAAAAACACTTATCACTTACAGTCAGTGGTTCTGGATGGAGGTCACTACAAGTCAGAACAATAACAGAAAACTCACAAGTTGACAATAAAAAATGGGTGCAACTGGAGGCAAAATTATCATGCAACGTGGTTTGCAGGAGCTTTGCCCCTACAAAGAATGATTATTTAATACTGTGGGTGTAACTTTTTGGGGGATGAGATATTTTCTGACAGGTGTGGTGCTGGTGAAAAGTATTATGAGAGAATGTTATAAATAGAATTCCAACCTATGGTTCTGCTAGTTACACATACCACACAAATGCTACAATGATACCTGTCAGGTTTGCAAGGGTGCTGTCATCTATCACTGCCTGACTCTTACAATAAATTATTTGGGGTAAAAGTTTGACAACTTAACCTGCTCTACATACATGACTGATACTTCAGTTTCTCTAACTGCATTATTCTGAATATTTGTCCTGATATAAAATATGTAACTAAATGGTCAGATAAAAACAATTTATACAGCTGAGATGCTGAAATGTTTGCAAGAGTTCTGTTCGCAGCACTGAAGCCTGTGCTTCTATTTATTAAACAAGTATTGCTTGGTATTAGGGAAAAAAAATGTTGACAGCAGCAATGAACAGAAAAAGGGACTTCATGTGGTGTAGTTTTGAAGAAACACAGCTGTACCCTAGGTAAGAAAAGAGCAATGATACGTGTTTATAAAACAGTAAAATATGTTTAAGTATGTGGAAATAGAAAAAAAAAGCAGTTCCAGTTAATATTCTGTCCAGTATTTCACTAAACCAGGACCTGATAAGCAACAATACAAGAGTCACATGAATGATTAAACTGCAACTCCGGGATTTATGTAGGCCTTGCTTCCAGGCGGACTAGTTGGCTCATTCAAACAGTTGCTGTTGTTAATAGAATAAGACTGGTCTGCTCCTGTAAAATAAAATAAAGTAAAATAAGCAAACAGACTAATAAATAACTGAATGTCATTGTGATAATACATGATCAGTGCAAACAGTTGCTATTTACAACTGTATTTATATTAATATTCACACAAATTAAAATTTGTGCAAGTATTTTATATTAGAAGTGGCACAGTTAATCTACCCAGAAATTTCAGTTTTGTAGTCACGCTCTGCTTTTGCTTCCAAATTACTGAAAATGTAAACATCTTCTCTAACTAATGTCTATCAACAGGTGGACTATAAATGCATTCTCCCTGGCTGACATCAACTTCTTGCATTAAATGTATTCTTTGCAGATGACTATTCATATCTATGAACAGCTATATCTACATCATAAAGTCTAGTGAGATAAACAAACTAATGTATTGTTTCAATAACGGTAGTGACTTCTGAGAATGAACAGTGAGTCATAGTATCCTGCAAGACAGGTGTCACTGAAGGTCATTGTTTTCTATAAAAGGAGTGTAAAACATAGCTAATGAGATTTACAGTGAGAGTATTTGAAGAACTAATTAGTGCTGTGTTGGTATCTTTAAAGTTCATATCATATGTAGTTAAAGGGTTTAATAAAGCTAAAGTTATTTTTCTAAAAAGGGAAATTGAGAAGAAATTACTACTTGAATATCTTCATGCCTACTGAATGATGGTTACACAATTATGTTCGGAGTACTGTTAAAAGAATTACAAATTATGCATTATAAAGTGATTTCATGTGTAGTGCATGGGAAAAAAGTAAGAGCTGTGGTATGAAAAAATAAAAAGCTGACCTGAGAGTTAGTAGATAAAAGCTGAAGGTTGGCTAAATGTAAAAACATAGGCATATATAAGATTTTTATATTTTTGTTAAATTACTGCTTCCTTTGGCACAGGTCAACTGCTGCGGTTGTTTTAAATGGATTTGACCAAGCTGTTGATCCTTCAACTAACCAGGGAAGTGAATTCATAGGTTCACACTAGCTACCTGCCCTTGTGGGGCAATTTAAGCCTAGCCAATTTCCCATTCAAAGGTGAGAATCACACTCTGTGCCTTCTGTCTGTGAGGTTAACTACTTAACCATGATAACAACTCCCAATAATACGACCTTAGGGCCGAAGCTGTAGGGGTGATATTTGCCTTATCCAAGGCTAGATCTGATGTAGTTGTTCTAGACGTTTTGGTTGTTACCCCAACAGCTCCTGACAGAAACCTAAACTAAGGATTTTGGGGTAACAACCAAAACCTCTAAAATAACTACATCAGATCCAGACTTGGACAAGGCAAATATAACCCCTACAGCTTTGGCTCTAGGATCGTCTTATTCCTTTCTCTTCACTTGAGCCTAGCAGCAACTCCTCAGAGTTACCCAAAGCTTGTTATATTTTGCCTATCAACAAGGTACATCTTTGTTTTTAATTTTCTAACATCAGTAATACTGCTTATCTGCTTATCATGTTATTCTTAACTGCAAGAAGTGCTGCTGCTGTCAGACACTGCTTTCAGCAATCTTACTTTTTAGAAAAAATAACTTTTCTGTGAGCTGTTGGAATTTCTAACTCCCATGGAAGTTCTGTGTTACTGACTGGCTGACTTAACTCTCCTTGTTTAAACTGTTGACATCTGCATGTCTCAGTACTCCATCTGGCTGGGCTTCACACAGCTATGTACCATGCAATGCTCTCCACAGACACGAGTCATTTGAAGAAAACTTAGGCTATATCCATATAGTTTATTCAGTTCTACTCAGTCTTCTACTTTTCAAGCCAGTGTTAGCCCTGGTTCAATGAATTTTACTGTAGCCTTACTCAAATCTGATTGGCTGACCCTCTACAAATCCCTTTATCACCAAGGAAGGTATTTCAATTGCTGTGTTACTTCCTCAGGCCATCTTCTACTTACAAGAGACTTCATCAGCCCATATAAGAAGTAAACTCACCAGTCCAACATGGAAGAAAAGGCAACCATTATCCCATCAAAACAATAAACTTTTAACAGACAAACAGGACATGACCTGTGAGAGGTGTACATCATCACAATATAGAATCAGCTCTCTCACTTATCACAAATTAATCACAGCAACATATGCAGAGACTGTCACAAATTCACAAGCCTCATAAAACTAACAAAATTTTGTCTCAATATAAAAGTTCAGTCACCATATTGCCACCTTACCCCACATGAATGAGTCAGCAGTCTGCAGACTTTAGGCCTTACACTGGCTCTAGTTCAACAAAAAGACACACAAATTTCTTAGTGATTAGTGATTGTCAGTCATACATATTCTGTGCTTATTAGGTTAGACAAGCACAGGATGACAGTTGCCTTTTGCTTTGCATTATTTATTTATGCATTTGTTAACCAGGGTAAAGCACTGGTCCAAATAGGGAATTTCCAACATAGACCATTGAATGCTACTTGTGTTTCTGGTGCTAGGATCCATGTTGTCATGAAAGCTCTTCAGTTCCTTACACTGTGTAAATATGATATGAATACAACCTAGTGGCAGTCAGTGTCAGTGTGAATAACATGCACTGTTTAACCCTGAGAGAGACATGCAAGGAGGAGTGATGGATTTCAGCATTTGTGCATTAAATGCAGGCACAGTTCTGGTTTTGAGTAGAATCTGACCATCACCCACAATGATTCCTAAATGTAAACACCAGACACTTGACTTCAATAACTGGTTTAGTAGTAGTTGTTATCATGAGGGGGTGCAATATATGTCAACCTGGGATGAGATGGAAGACAGACCAACTTGCTTACAAAAGATGGCTTGCAGCTCTCATTCTATGGCATCTACTTAATGGCCAAATCTCTTGCTGCCCATAATGTGGCTTCTTCAGGCCAAGTCCAGCTCACAAACATTCCAATATAACAGATACAGTCACAATAAATCCAGATTCTGACTATATCAAGATTGCTGTCCTTGGTATCAGAGATCTTAATAAAGTGCTTGATCATGAGGCTCTTCTGCAACTGAATAAATCCATGATAGTGTAGTGAGTTCTTGTTGTAAAAGTAGCACTTGCTCCACAACTGAGTTTAGTGCTTATTAAATCTTAAGATCTGATGATAACTTTGGGTGCATGTCACTCGTCTAGTCAGGATGTAATAGACAAGTCTTTGTGGGTTCTGTTCAAGCAGTTTTATTATGTATAAACACATCAGGATTGAGGCTTAATAACTTTAACTTAGATAACCTTATACGCATACTAGCTATTACATTCATATATGCTCACTCAGGCTGCACTCTCAAAATGGCATTGAAGCTAGCACGTACTTGCTATTTCTATGTGTGTTCAGTCCTTGAAATGCTTCTGATACAGCAGACACACAACACTGTTCTACATCTTCCCTCTTTGAGAAACAGGTCATGCAATACTAACAACATCAGTTGATATGCAATCAATACAAATAATTCTTTGTCATGCAATTATACAGAACTAGATACACATATACAGTTATGTCCAAGTAGTTGTGTATTTCACAGTAGGTCTGGAAATACGACCAGATTGTGTGACATAAAATTTATAATTAGGTTTAACAACTGGGACTGTTTCTGCTGAATGTTCAACCTTAGGGGATATCAGAAACATCATCAGGAATGGAAGAAGTTAAGACACGTTCTGCAACAGGAACATTGTTTGGACTGTTCTGAGATCTAGAGTCTGTATCACAGGAACAATGCTGCAATATTGATTCTGGTACAGGAAGGTGTCTGTGTGATTTCTCCTGTACTCCACACCCTCAGATTCTATGAAGTATGATCTCGGCTTGGTACATATAACTGTTACTTGACCAAACCGGTTGAAACCTTTTGCCGTTTGTATGCTCACTGTCTCTCCTTCTTTCAATGGATGAAGAAATCTGCTCAATTTATCATAACTGGACTACTGGAAAGAATGCTTCCTGAATATTTGGGCTCTAATGGTTCTGTTGCTCTTAGTTTTAGGCCTCAACAAACTGGAACTAACAAGCAATGTTCTGGTTTGCCTGGATAGAAGTCTGTGAGCAGGCAAACCAAGTATATCGTCACGGGGTTTGTTTCTGAGATTAAGTAAATTCAAAAAGACATCAGTATTGTCATGCTTTGACCCTTGAAGTAATTGCGTTGCACTCTGTACTGCAAGTTCAGCTAGTCCATTTGACTGTGGATATTCCGGACTACTAGTAAAATGCAGAAAGTCCCATTCTCTTGCAAATGTCTGAAACAGCTGACAGAGTACCATTGTCAGAAATAACTTTGTGTGGACTATCATGGACTGAAAAATGACATTTTAGCTTAGTAATAACAGCAGTGGACATTAGATTAGGTAGCAAATCAATCTCAAACCAGTTCGAATAAGAATCTACCAATACTAAGTAATGGTGATTGCTTCACTCAAATGTATCAGTGGCTATTGTTGACCAAGGCAGTTCAGGAACTTGACTTAATTGAAGTGGCTCTCTTTGCAAATGTGGTCTAGTACTATTGCATACTGAACAAGAAGAAAGTACTTTATCACTGTCTTTTACTAGGGAAAGCCAAAATACTAGTTCTCTTGCCCCTCTTTTGGTAGATTTGGAACCTGGGTGACCACAATGCAAAATCTTGCATTGTAAGGAAGTAGAAACAACAATTTTAGGACCTTTGAAAATAATGCCATCTTCCATCAACATGTCATCTCTGTAAAGAAAACAAGTTTGCACTTCAAGTGGTACACTAGATTGCTTTGACGGTCATCCAACATTAATACAATGGTTCAGCTTTTGCAAAACTGGATCAGTCTTTGTATGATCTCTCTCATCAAGTCTCCTGGCAGAAAAATGGCACACTTCCATTATGTCAAAGTCAAAATTCCCTGCTTCAGACTTTTCTTTTGTATTTCTGGGCAATCTGGATAAGTATAAGCCAGATAAAGAAGTTTGCCTTTTGTATAGACCATTTTGAAGTTGTACCTTTGCAATTTGAGCATCATTCTTTGTAATTTCACTGGAGCTGAATGCACAGGCTTCTTTAGAATAGTAACTGGAGGTTGGTAATCAGTTTCAATCTGAACAGCTCACCATAGATTTAATCTTGAAACTTTGAACATGCAAATACTATTGCCAAAAGTTCGTCCTCAATTTGAGCACATTGCATTTCAGTTTGGGTAAGGGTTCTAGCTGCATAGGCTACTGGTCTACCTTCTTGAAGAATAACTGTACCAAGGCCAATTTTTGAAGTATCACAGGAAAGAGTTACTGGTTTATCGACATCATACTATCTTAGTGTAGCTGGGGTGGCAATTTTCTGCTTAAGGTCCATCTTCAAATGTTTAGTGGTGCTGTTCAAACCAAGACCATGCAACATTTTTGCAAGTCAGCTCTCTCAAACATGCTGTCAACTTACTGAAGATTGGTATAAACTTGCCTAAATAGTTTACCATGCCAAAAAAACATTGTAGAGCTTGAACATTATCTGGTGATGACATCTCAAGAATGGCTGCTTGCTAGGATGGGTCTGGTCTCAAGCCAGTGCTGGTAAATAAATGACCTACATATGTAACTTCTGGTAGTCTGAATTTCCACTTTAGAGGATTGAGCTTTAAGTTCACTTGTCGTGTTCTGTCTGGAATGCTCTTAAGGTTTCTGTCATGACCTGCTTCACCATTGCCTCCAACCAATAAATCATCTCCTATTATGGCACAAGGATAACCTGGAAAAAATTGCTCCACTGGATGCTGAAAGATTCACTTGCAGAATTTATTCCAAATGGCATCCTTAGGAATCTGTATCTACCAAACGGGTTACTGAAAGTAGTCAGTAATGAGGATTTGCGATCAAGCATCACTTGCCAAAATGAACTTTTTGCATCCAAGACAGAAAAAACAGTGCATTCTGTATTAGGGCTGAGACTTCTTCGACTGTACGCATTGGATGATCCAGTCTCTTTAATGCTTTGTTCAAATCTCTTGAGTCAATACATATTCTGATTTCATCTGAGCCTTTCTTGTAGGCTGCTACCATAGACAAAATCCATTTAGTTGGTTCTGTAACTGGACAAATTACACCTTGCTGCACCATTTTATCCAACTGAGCTTTGACTTTATCCTGCATAGCTATTGGAACTTTTTTTGCTGGTCTGACTACTGGACTGACCTCTGGGTCTAACTTAATAGAATATACAACTGGAAGTTTTCCCAACTTGTCATCAAAAACATCAGCATACTCTGAAAAAATGGCTTCAGAAAAACTAGGACATGTGCTTATATGATGAACTTTAGTAAAAGAAAGCAGATTAATTCTCAAACTTTCTCTGAGACCCAATAATGACTGCACAGGTCTTTGAGCTACATAGAATAACAAGCTGTAACAGTCGTAGCAACATAATATGAAAACACTACTGAGCCTTCGGTTTGAATTTCTTCACCAAAAGCATCAAGTTTGCACTACTAGCCACACTGAGTTGTTCACTGGTTCTCACCTTAGCAAATGTGTCTGCTGACACAGCACTGCACTTTGAACCACTGTCTACTTTGAACTCGGAGGATTTACCATTGATGTGGACAGTACCCAGCACTTCATTCTTTGCCAACAAATTTGCTGCATCAACCTTTTCACCAATTACTGACACACCATCTACACAGAAAGCAGAATTGCAGCTCTCTATATAATCAACTTGTTTTTTTGAGTGACCCTTCTTTACAACTGTGTGAGGTTTACTTGATTTGCAAAACTTTTGAAAATGGTTAATTTTTTTACATCTGTGGCATTGCTGACCAAATGATAAGCAATTCTTTCTTTCAGACTGATGATTGGCACCACAATTCTGACATTTATCAATAAAGCTGGATTTGAGTTTTACTGATTCATGCTTGTATTGTACTGGGCATACTCCTTTCTTAGAACTTGCTGGAAAACTAAGTGGTTTCCTAGGAGAACCTGCACGGGCTGTAGCTGCCATGTGCTTAGGCCTGCTTTTGCTTGCCATGCATTGCATGCTATCTACATTTGCTCTGGATAATACCTCTCAACCTGAAAACATCAAAAATCTGGACAAAGGCCCAGGAAAAATAGATAAAAATCTGTACACTGGCTAACATAAAATTTGGGTACATAATTATGTAACCCCACCCACTCCAATGGAATTGTGGGATACTAACTTTCAAATGTAAACTGAAAGACAACCAAAATATGCCCCCAGAGTCCCCCCTGCAGCCATTCCAATGCCCCATTGCTTGGCTATTTCTCCCCATTTACCATAAACACTAATGTGCATACTGCTTTACTTCTACAATGATTTGGATTTTATTTTACATTTTATAGCACAAACACTAATAGACATCTGCTAAACAAAGCAATATAGTCTCACAATGAAAATAGACTTGGCATTAAAACTTCTCTGCCCTTGATACTCAAATTTACTGAAACAGCATTGAAACCCACATCCAAAGAAAATGCATCTGGCCAGTGGCAGATAAGGATTATCTTTGGGGTGTTTTCAAATCATATGCCCCTTGCATACAAAACATACATGTGTTCTTTGATACACCTTCTTGACTGTATTAAATTATATTCCTTGTATAATACAGCACACTTGTTAGAGCACATTTTAAATTTATTTTGAACATTTTTTCCAGCAAACAATGAAACAAAATGCATAAATCAGTAATGACAAAACTGCCCAATTCAGAAAATTTCCATCATAAAAGTCTACTCAAACTTCTACAATCCAACAGAAAATATGCGCAATCTCTGCAGAGGTAAAAGTCATCTAAATAATTCCACATTAAAGAGATCTGTAACAAGATGTTGTTACTAGCAAACCCACACAAACGCAGGAAGAACATGCCGAATCCACACAGAAGGCATTATAGCTGAGAATCAAACCAGAGAACCTATTTTTGTGAGGTGACAATACTTTTATTGCACTATCCAAATTTTAAGAAGAACAGACCAAAAGTATGAGCCAAAATCATTCCAGACATTCTGTGAAAATTTGTAGAGTTGAGAGCTATAACTCCTTCATTCAGAAGTGGTGGCATGGGTAGAGAACTCAGGCTCTTGCTCATTGTACATAAGGTACAGGGTTTGAACCTGAGTAACCCTAACCACCAGGCATACCTAACTGGGGCATACACACACAAACACACACACACACACACACACACACACACACACACACACACACACACACACACACACACACACATGCATACATGTAGGAAAACCATGTTTTTGAGGAAGCAATGCTAACTGTAGAATATCCTTGGTTCTGCCACAAAAATACTGTTATAACTTTAGCAACTCAGGTGTCCAACTTAGTTTTAAAAATGTATTAGTTAATTAATTCTTCATTCTTGTTGAAAATAATGTTTTATATCCAAGAATGTTTTGGAGGTGAAAAGTGTGTTAGACAGAGTGATGTTTATGAAGCTGGAAATTGATGGTGTAATGATGAATGTTGTTAGTGCATATGCTCCACAAGTTGGGTGTGTGATGGATGAGAAAGAAAAATTTTGGAGTGAGTTGGATGAAGTGGTGATGACTGTACCTAAGGGTGAGAGACTGGTAATTGGAGCAGATTTCAATGGGCATGTTGGTGAAGGGAACAGAGGGGATGAGGAAGTGATGGGTAGGTATGGTGTTAAGCAAAGGAATACAGAAGGTCAGATGGTAGTTGATTTTTCAAAAACGATGGACATGGCTGTGATGAATATGTATTTTAACAAGACGGAGGAGCATAGGGTGACATACAAGAGTGGAGAAAGATGCACACAGGTGGATTATATCTTATGTAGAAGGGCCAGTCTGAAGGAGATTGGAGACTGTAAAGTGGTGGCAGGGGAAAGTGTAGTTAGGCAGCATAGGATGGTGGTTTGTAGGATGACATTGGTGATCAAGAAGAGGAGGATGAGTGTGAGGGCAGCACCAAGGATCAAATGGTGGAAACTGAAAAAGGGTAATTGTGAGGTGGAGTTCAGGGAAGAGTTAAGACAGGCACTGGGTGGCAGTGAAGAGTTACCAAATAGTTGGGTAGCTACAGCAGAGCTAGTAAGAGAGATGGCTAGAAAGGTGCTTGGTGTGAAATCTGGAAGGAGGACAAGGAGACCTGGTGGTGGAATGAAGAAGTACAGGAGAGTATACAGAGAAAGAGGTTGGCGAAGAAGAATTGGGATTGTCAGAGAGATGAAGAAAGTAGACAAGAGTATAAGGAGATGAGGTGCATGGCAAAGAGAGAGGTGGCGAAGGCTAAGGACAAGGCATATGAAGAGTTGTATGAAAGGTTGGACACTAAGGAGGGAGAAAAGGACCTGTACCGATTGGCTAGACAGAGGGACCGAGCTAGTAAAGATGTGCAGCAGGTAAGGGTGATAAAGGATAATGAGGGAAACGTACTCACAAGCGAGGAGAGTGTGTTGAGCAGATGGAAAGAGTACTTTGAGGGGCTGTCAAATGAAGAGAATGAGACAGAGAGAAGATTGGATGATGTGCGGATAGTGAATCATGAAGTGCAGTGGATTAGCAAGGAAGAAATAAGGATAGCTATGAAGAGGATGAATAATGGCAAGGCTGTTGGTCCAGATGACATACCTGTGAAGGCATGGAGGTGTTTAGGCGAAACGGCAGTGGAGTTTTTAACTAGATTGTTTAATGAAATCTTGGAAAGTGAGAGGATGCCTGAGGAATGGAGAAAAAGTGTTTTGGTACCGATTTTTAAGAATATGGATGATGTGCAGAGCTGTAGTAACTACAGAGGGATTAAATTGATCAGTCACAGCATGAAGTTATGGGAAAGAGTAGTGGAAGCTAGGATAAGAAGGGAGGTGATGATTAGTGATCAGCAGTACAGTTTCATGCCAGGAAAGAGTACTACAGATGCGATGTTTGCTCTGACAGTGTTGATGGAGAAGTACAGAGACGGTCAGAAGGAGGTGCATTGTGTCTTTGTGGACTTAGAGAAAGCATATGGCAGGGTGCCTAGAGAGGAGTTGTGGTATTGTATGAGGAAGTCGGAAGTGTCAGAGAAGTATGTAAGAGTGGTACAGGATATGTACGAGGGTAGTGTGACAGCGGTGAGGTCTGCGATGGGAATGACGAATGCACTTAAGGTGGAGGTGGGATTACATCAAGGATCAGCTCTGAGCCCTTTCTTATTTGCAATGGTGATGGGCAGGTTGACAGATGAGATCAGACAGGAGTCCCCGTGGACTATGATGTTTGCAGATGACATTGTGATCTGTAGTGAGAGTAGGGAACAGGTGGAGATATGCTCTAGAGAAAAGAAGAAGGTCAGCAGGACTAAGACAGAATATATGTGTGTGAATGAGAGGGGAGGATAAAGGAATGGTGAGGATACAAGGAGTAGAGGTGGCGAAGGTGGATGAGTTTAAATACTTGGGATCAACAGTTCAGAGTAATGGTGAGTGTGGAAGAGAGGTGAAGAAGAGAGTACAGGCAGGATGGAGTGTGTGGAGAAGTGTGTCAGGAGTGATTTGTGACAGATGACTACCAGTAAGAGTGAAAGGGAAGGTCTACAAGAGGGTAGTGAGACCAGCTATGTTATATGGGTTGGAGACAGTGGCACTGACAAAAAGGCAGGAGTCAGAGCTTGACATGGCACAGTTGAAGATGTTAAGATTTGCACCGGGTGTGACAAGGATGGACAGGATTAGGAATAAGTATATTAGAGGGTCAGCTCAGGTTGGAAGGTTTGGAGACAAAGCCAGAGAGGCAAGATTACACTGGTTTGGCCATGTGTTGAAGAGGGATGCAGATTATATTGGGAAAAAGATGCTAAGGATGAAGCTGCCAGGTAACAGGAAAAGAGGAAGGCCTAAGATAAGGTTTATGAATGTAGTGAGAGTGGACGTGCAGGTGGTTGGTATGACAGAGCAAGATGCAGAGGACAGGAAGAAATGGAAGCAGTTGATCCACTGTGGTGACCCCTAACAGGAGCAGCCACAAGAAGAAGAAGATCCATCAACTCTTACAGCTAGTCTTGTTATGAAATACTCCAGGGTAAATGCATATTGTTTCTGGCTACAAGTACTATTTCCTCACTACAAGGTCCACAGACATCTTAAAGATGTCAGGAAATTAACTAGGACCAAGTGCGCATAACTAAACTCTGTAGTACGAAGTGTTTTAAATGTAGTACTCCCTTCATCTGAAGACTAACAAAGCATGATACCACTGCTACTAAAAACAAAACCACAGGCAATAAGTAACACTAAATTTACACAAAAGAAAGTAAAGCAGTTCACAATATATCTACAGTATATTAATTTACCATAATGACCTTGCCCTCACTTTTTTGACCATAATTAATGTACCAGTCTCCAGAATGCTATTACTTAACATTCAGGAAACAGACATATTGATTCTGGTAGTGCTAGTCTGCCACATGAGATCCGCAGCTCTGCCTACGAAGAAGTTCTTCCAGAGATCTAGTCATTAGTTAGTCCCCTACAATCTGCTGGCTTTTCCCTTCTTTGCTCTCTGCCTTTTGATTCAGGGTAGCTCCTTAACCTGTCTTTGACATAGCCTTGTACATCCATATCATGATCTCCAGTTTCTTTTTGTCTCCATTGAGTTTTATATCTCCTCTAGCCACTGGTCATATTTTTTCTGCTACATATTCCACACTTATATTTTGGCCTTACTGTGGACTCCTTCCAGCAGTATAATATCCATGTCCTTATACTGCGTCTAGAACTGTGCACAGTACAAAAAGTGTAGTTACCTGCACCATGCTACCAGCTTGCCTTGGCAGAGTTTCTTTTTCTATTGCTTCTTATTTTAAACTTTCCTTGTGCTGCTTTTGCTCTGCACTTCAACATACCCCAGTCATAAGTTGATCAATTGTGTTGTTATTTGAATTAAAAAAAATATGAAACATCACTTACAAAAGAGCCAATGAATATTAACACTGACTGCAAGTTAACTCTCTGACACTGCATTTAAGGTAGTAGCAAGATAAACCATGAATGATAGAAGTCACACACACACACACACACACACACACACACACACACACACACACACACACACACACACACCTGAATGAATGAAAAAAAGAAAAACCGCCACAAATATGAAGAAAAATACTCTTTTAATGAGCGCTTTCGTCAGTAGATACACTTGACTTCATCAGATTACATAAGACATTGACATCACTTCCTTTTAAAAGCCAGGCACCACCACATGACCACAATTAATTTCCTCTACAGGATTCAAATTGTATTGCAACACTGTTTCTCGAGCTATATTGCCTTTATAGGATTCAGGTTGTATTGCAACACTATGTTTTAAAACTAAACATTGAAAGATATGTGAAACTTGTTTAAGAAATAATAATAAAAAAATTGCAAGACAAAACAAACTACAATAGTGTTTGTTATTTACAGTAACCCAGTAAAGGGCCGTTGGAAAATAAAGCAATCACTTAAAATGCTCAAACAACACCATGAACACAGCCGCGGATTACATACCAGATAAATGCAGAAATTAAATTAATGTTCAAAATCCGTGACATTGAATGAACTTGCAACAGCGTCGTGAATGAGAATAAATGCAGTGATTAAATTAATCCCCATAATGCTCAAAAGCCATGAAAATGAACCCAGATAAATGCAGCAATGAAATTAATGCCCGTAATGCTCAAAAGCTGTGAAAGTGAACAGCGCCGTGAATGAGGAACTTAGTGAAAAGAACTGCAGCAATGGGCCATTGTTAAACACACTCCCAGGGACTCATGAAGCTTGCGCCAGGCACAGGCATAGCGTAGGCGGTATAATGCCAAATATGGCCGCCGAGAGATTCAGGTACGATCCAATTCCACGTGCACTACCAGCGTACGCCAGATCTGCGCAGCCCTCGACTCAGGTATGCTAATCACCCCATGCACAGTACTGCAGCATGCAAATGAAGGTACATAGCAATTCATGAAGTGGTGCAAGTATAGCGTAAGCCTACAGAAATGCAAACCAAAAAAAAAACTGTTTACATTTTGCCAAACAGAACATCAGAGCTATGAAAGTGGATCAGACTCATGTATTACAAAGTTACCATATGCCAATGGCTAAATATACAGCCAATGGCATAAGAAAAGATGCACAACACCTAAAAAATGTCATGTCCACAGTAACGCAAAGTACAACCGTAGGGTGCGCAAACGGGAACACAAGGAAAATATATACAAATGTCATAAAATCGCAATGTAATACAAATCATGATTTCACCATAATAGTCAATGGTATGCATGATACACCACAACCAAGCTGCAAAGGTTGCTAAGGGTCTATGACAGTGTTCAGCACGGTAACTATGAATTAGTAGTCAATGCTATGCCAGTGAGGCAAGTAATAGTAAATCGCAACCGTCCCGCCAGACTAAGGATGTACCATACCGCGCAGCGCTATAACACTGAGGAGTGGTTTGGAGGTATACATGACATCAGCAGTGGGGTGTGCCACCGTAGCTGTAAGCACATTGGAGCAATGCAAATCCGGGCTGCCCGTTGCTAAGCAAAGCTGCAGGATAGGGGTGGGGATGTAGGTATAGTATAGTTTAGCTGAGAGCACACATGGTGCCCGAAAGCGCATGTGTATGTGGATGAAAACGTGCCCGAAACCCGGTAAGCGGATGCACGCTCCATGCACCACAGCTCAAATAGGAAGGTTAGGGGAAGAAAATAAGGAAATGCCACAGTAGGGTAATTGGTGTACAACTGAGCAATTAACACCTATTAACTCACAGTGGGCAATCGACGGCAGCTAACAAGTCTGCTCGCAGCAACCTGCAGAACAGGATAGGGGAGGTGTCGGATTGCAAAGAAAAGAGAACGGTCACCGCAGAACAAAGCAAAACTGCAGTAGATTGACCATAGAACACATTTCGCAAGATAAGCCAGGTTTTGGAAAGTACAAAAGAAAGCAGGCTACTGGATGCATGCCAGAAAATGGGAGGGGAAACGTTAAGAAATGTTAAGGGAAGGGCAAGAGGTAATCCACGGCAGCTAAATGTAATTCAACACCAAAGGCAACACAATAGCAGTACCTGTGGTAAAACACATAAGACACCCTGCAGCTCTGATTGTACATACACACCCTTTGACATCATCAGTGTTCAAAGCACAATAGTATAAAGTGTGAAGGCACCTCACACACATCTGTGTATTCCCAAACACTGCACCATCAGTGTGAACAGATGGGGAACTTTTACAATGTACATGTTGGGAGCTGCCATAGCTATGATTCATCCCCATGTACTGGAGACTGAAGGTGTTTTGGAGGATGATGCTGACAACCACCGCAGGCCCTGGAGGAGTAGAAGAGTGTTCAGACCAAGGGTAACCTACTGGGGACTACATGATCTGGAGATAGTAGAGCATTACAGGGTGGACAGGGACATCTTACAGCAAATAGTTGAGCTGTGCCGGCCACACCTGAGATCCAGAAACAACAGAGGGGAACCCAACCCAGTGGACACGAAGGTATGTGTAAGCTTGAGAATACTAGCCACAGGTACCTTTCAAAGGCCAACTGGAGATATAATGGGGATCTCACAGGTATCAGCATCCAGGGTACTCCACCAGTTCCTGGATGCCATGTTACCACATGCCAATGAGCATATATACTTCCCCCAAACTCAGGAGGAGTTGGCCAGCAATATGCGTCTCTTCCACCATGTGGCACACTACCCAGAGGTACTGGGTGCGATAGACTGCACACACATACATATCAAGTCACCACCCAGTGAGCATGGTAGGCTCTACATAAACCGCAAGGGATACCACTCCATCAACTGCCAGGTCGTGTGCAATGCCCAGGGCATTATCATGGATGTGTGTGCTGGCAGCCCAGGAAGCTACCATGACTCCCACATCTGGCATGCCTCACAGCTGTATCAGGTATTTGCCAGGGGAAAAATCCCATATGGCCACCTTTTGGGGGATGCTGGCTATGCACTGGAGCCGTGGATGATGACTCCCATCAGAAATGCACACACACCTATACAAGAATGCCATAATGAGGCACAAGCACAACCAGAATCATCATAGAGCATGTGTTTGGGATGCTGAAATCACGGTTCCGTTGCTTGGACATATCTGGTGGAGCCTTGCAGGACTCTCCAGGCACGTGTGCCCACATCTTCATAGTATGTGCCATGCTACATAATATGATCCTACGGAAACAGCTGCAGCAGGGACATAATGGTGAAGGCCCTCACAGCCCACCGCAATTGCCAAGGCCATCACAGGCACAGAGGGATTCAGACCACAAACACCCTGTGCTAGCCCCAGTAGGCACACGGAGGCATGCCTAATATGCCCATGCCTTGGCAAAGAGGGAACGTATAACACATACACTGACAGTGTAGGCCCCTACGGACTGACACACCTCTCCACCTGCACACACAGTAAACTGGATGGCGCACACACACACACACACACACACACACACACACACACACACACACACGGCCACCTGTAAATTGTAATGTATAGGTGGTCTACTGTGTGAATCCTACATAGGCAGCCCTCAACCACTTCACACACAACAGCTACTGGAACAAGGAAAGTCAACACCTGAACAGTACATGCACCTAACAGCATATGTTGATACTGTATGGATAGCTTCCTAGGTTCATCGGTAGGTATATGCCCGATTGTCAGAGGCCATTCATCAGCTGAGGCAAACAGTGTCTGCTGTCGCCACCACATCGATTAATCAACTGTCCCTCATTGGAGCAGAGCCAATTGCGGGATCCATGTGTGTAATCACTGTTCCCCACACACTCTGCATGGATTCCCTGGTGTGTTAATGAGGGGCTCCATATAATGTAATCATGGATGTAGTGGCAAAGCATGCACACAACGAAAAGTGTGTTCACTCTCTCTCTCTCTCTATATATATATATATATATATATATATATATATATATATACACACATATATAATAGAGATAGAAAGGGTGATAGACAGATATATGTCGATATATACGAATTCACCTATATCTGCAAATATATAGATAGGTCAACGACATGTACACAACCATGGAGGTACAATAAATAGAATACTGCCAACTACCGAATGTTTTACATACCGACACCCGTAATCACGAGGCTTAAAGACTGAAAGACCACACTACTGGAACACTAAAACTGCGAGTAATATTATCACGATGTTAAGGGACATTTAGTTATTGCTGTGGTCCAGGTAAGTACTGTGTTCAAGTGTGTTTGTGACTGCTGTAGTCTGTGTAAGTGTGTGTTGAGGGTGCTGTGTGCATTTCCATGGGACTGTAATGTGTGTGTGTGTGTTTGTATCATGTGTCTGTTAGTGCTAACTCGGAGGTAGATCATTACGGTAGGTGTGGTCATAGCTGGCCGTAGGCATACGGTTACCACCTGTCCCACTTTGAGAGGGACAGCCCTTCCTTGGGCAGTTGTGTCCTGACAACAAATATTAAAAAGGGCAAATGTCTGAGATTGTAGGACATAATTATGTCCCATATATTATGTAACAGTTGCATTAAATAGTTATTCCTGTATCTAAAATACGTAAATGTTACAAGAAACATGATAAGTAGCTAAAGTGTTACAAGAATAAGTATGTATTTAGGATAAAAGTACGTTCTATCCTGTGTACTGACTGTGTGTATGTGTCAGCCTCTAAACACCAATGTGTGTCCTGCAAATGTCCCACCATGGCCATTTGAAAAGGTGGCAACTCAAGCCAAAGAGGTTCAGTCACCAACACAACTGCAATGAGTGTAAATATTTGTGACAGAAATACAAGAGACAGCTGTCATTTAGCAACATTCCCTTACATATCGATGTATTTCCGGAGGGATTGAAGTATCAAACTCACCTGCATGCTGTACAGGAACCAATTAACAATGGCTCAATGTATAAGCCTGCAACAACCATAGTTTTAGTCTAATAATGATAGGTCTTCAATTAGGGAAGGAGCCCACACACACATATGGAATATGTGTAAATGCAGTCCTCACAAACCTGTATATATGCTATGTACACCCACCTACATCTCCCCCACAACTGAAACAACTGCAATACAGACTGTAATAACATCACAAACATCCACTCACTCAATTACATCTGCAGAAGCGTTAACATACCTTGTGAGAGACACACTTGTAATGGCGCCATGTGAAATCGTAGCTGTTGTATAATGGAACAGACAGCGATGTTAGGTTTTGTTTGCAATAGTCGCTTATCAGACGGCTGAGATGACAGGTACACTCACATGTAGAACCACATACTCTAGCCGTCACACACAATCCACAGGGGACACACATGGGACATGAATTCAAAATATCCGTGTCTCTCCAAATAGCAGTTGCAATTCCTCACAACAAAACACATACAGGCCCGTCTCCCTCGAAGGTAGGGCAAAAGGCCAACGCCCAAGTGGAGTATTCAATTATACCCTACTGTTGCCACGTAATTGGTGAATGGAGTAGCTGCACAGGTGATGTGCATGTAATAATTTACTCAGGAAAACCAATTGGTGGCAGGATACCACATGTTACAGGTATCTATGTATATAAGGATGCCTTGCCATACATTCAAACCGTATGCTCATACCATAGAACCGTTTAAACAGGAAAGGTGTAAGACAGATATCTACGAAGACTCAGAACGCTAACAAGGATATGTAGAACACTCAGTATGTTAGTGTATGTAGTGCCTGTTCTGTTTTAATTAAAGTGTTCGCAACGCATAAAATGGGAAAAGGTATTATGTAGTGATGTCTTGTTGAGCACAGTAATGCTTGTAGAAAATGTGTGTCCTGCTGTGGGCCACAAGGTAAACATCTCATACACCATAAGGGATGTTACATAAGGGCTTTAAACACAACAATTCCACACCACCTGCCGTCAGTGGTAGGGTTTGTCCAACAAGTACGTGCCATAACAGGGGATAGTATATGTTGATATACTGTCACAGTAGGCATGTGTATGGGCATATAACGAGAATAACATGCATAAGGTGGTCCTGCTGTGCAAGTATGCTTTGCATTATGGGATAATGTTTAAAATATGTGTAATGTACAGTATTGTAGGTAGATATGTCAGATATTTTACACAGCATAACTGTTATATCATGCAAACAAAAGGTATGTCTATTGGCATGTACAATACACAATAACAGGATACATAGGGCTTGTAGTCATGGGACAGTGTAACAGCATGACAGCTAATTGAAATGGAAGAGCTACTCAATTATCCATGCACAAAGGACATGTAATAGCTTCACAGGTTCATAGTTAGGTACTATGCTGTCTGGCCAAGTCCATTTGTAAGTCCAGCTACAGTATTTTCACTGGCGGCACCTCCCTAGGGTAGTGTCCTGTGTCTGTGAACAGCAGAGCCATTTGTTACCTGCACCTGTGTACAGTACAACCACTGCAGTGACCCTGGCATACATGTCTGTCTCCCATCCACCCATCGAGGTATCTCATGAAGAGTGCTAGCGAGGGACCCTGCTTGATGTACATAGGAATCATGTTCCAAAGCATAGTGAGTGTCCAGTTCAAGAATGTATCCCTCAAGCATGTCCCACTCATCGTTGCATTTGTGTTCATATCCCTGAGCATGTTGCTCTCAGTGGCTTTTGCTTATGTTGCTTATGTGGAGTATATCCATCAATATTGTTGTGGACATGAGCCCTGTATGTTCAGCAGAGGTCACCCCTGAGTATGCAAATATGTACAGTTGTCTGTAGTTGTGCTGCATACGTCATCCTTTGGAGGTCAATAATCTTCATGGTGTGTTAATGTTGTGGTATGTAAAGCCATTGCTGTTCCGTAAGGTACATCCCAAAAGGGGTGTTGTACCCTTGAACGTGTTTCATACGTCAGGAGTATAGAGGTACAATGGGTGCCTTTGTTTCAGCTACAAACCCATTACAGATTAGGGTGGCCACGTAGAAGGATATCCATGCCACATTGGCAATATGGTTATCACAGGAGTGGGTGCTATATACGTGTGTACTAAGATCCTGTATAATGTCACATGTATGTAGGGGACTACGACCTATGTGATAGTCCATGGGTGATTGGTGTAATCCAAAGGGGATGTCTATGCACCTTGTGTCATGCAGCTTGAGGCCATGTTATTGACACCAGGTATCCATCACAGTGACACCCTTATGGAGGGTGTCTGTATCAGCTAGTGGATCAATCATGGCTCCTTGTTTGCAGTCATCTGGAAACCTATTCAGGGAAAGTCCCTCTGTGTTAGCCTGTACCTTAGGGAAGCATATACCGAATATGAGGGGCCCTATGACCGAGGACTGGGGTACACCAAGTGTAACTGAACTACAGTAGGTACTACGGTATGCTACCCTCACTGTGTGGGTCCTGTCCGTGAGCCACTTTGCATAACATCTCGAGACGTAGGGGTCGATGTGCAGGTGGATGTGTATGTTGTCAATACCAGAATGGAGAACAGTGCTGGAAGCCAATGAGAGGACAAGGTAGGCTGTGTGGGACCCCCTTACCGTCATCAACTACCTTGGTAACTATATTAAAGGAGTCCACCAGGTGTAGGAGCCATGGTCTGGCCCTAACAAATCCAACCTGGGTGGTATCAAAGGTCTGGAGCCCACCAATGTCTCTGTGAATGACTTCCATGATAATGTGCCCCATAGCCTTGCAGAACAGTCCAGTCAGGCATATAGGGCAATAGTCCCTCTGGTCCATTGTGGCGCCACCTGTGTGGAGTGTGATAACTGCTGCTGTGCACCATTCAGGGGCCACAATGCCTGATACAAGGCTATTAGTGAATCTAGTGGCCAAGTGGAGAGCCATGTTGTTCTGAGGTTTGTGTAAATTGCAGCCTGGGATGTTGGACGGTCACATGGAGTCTGTCTTCCAGGCCTTAGAGAGTGCAGGTTGGAACTGCGTAGTTGTGACCGCAGGGACTCTGCATTGTTCCTGTACAGATTTTGGCCCTGTAGGGAGTGAGAGGGGTGTATTTATTTATTTATTTTATTTTATTTATTTATTTTATTTAAATTTGTTGACTGGGATGACCGGGAGTGTCCAACTGCACATAGGTCCATTTTCACAGTAAAAAAA
>NC_056739.1:564997034-565012872 GCF_019279795.1 Protopterus annectens | reverse complement strand
AGGTTGATGGTCAGTTTCTGTCTGGATAACTTAGCCGTAAATATAATCATGGAACTTTGAACATGCAGACACAATTGCCCAAAGTTCCTTCTCAATGTGAGCATACTGCATCTCGGTTTGGGTAAGAGTTTTAGATGCATAGGCAACAGGTCTTCTCTCTTGAAGGATAACTGCACCAGGACCGAACTTTGAAGCATCACAGAAAAAAACTACTATTTTGTGGACATTATAGTAGCTTAATTTAGGTGTGTTAGCAATTTGCTGTTTGAGCTTATCAAATCTTCTCTGGTGTTCTTACTATGACCGTGCAACATCTTTACATATCAGCTCTCTTAAAGGTGCAGATAACTCACTAAAGTCAGGGATAAATTAGCCCAAGTAGTTTAACCATACCAAGAAAACGCTGTAGAACTTGGACATTGTCTGGAGCTGGTATCTCAAGAATGGCTGCTTGCTTAGAATGATCTGGTTGGAAGCCTGTACTGGTAAATAAATGACCTATATAAGTCACTTCTGGTAGTCTGAATTTGTACTTCAGAGGATTGAGCTTTAAGGTCACTTCACACACTCTGTCCAAAACTTTCCTAAGGTTTCTGTCATGCTCTGCTTCACCATTACCTCCAACCAGTAAATCATCAACTATTATTGCACATGGGTAGCGTGAAACAAATTGTTCCATTGCATGCTGAAAGACTTCACTGGCAGAATTTATTCCAAAAGGCATCCTGAGGAATCTGTATCTACCAAATGGGGCATGGAATGTAGTCAATAGAAAATCCAAAAAGCACACAAAACTGGACACTGCTGATACCTTAAAACTTCCCTGTTTATTAAAACAACAAACAGCAAACATAAGATGAGCGCTTTCGGGCCACTGCCCTTCATCAGACAAAGCATCTCACACAAACTAAACATTTAAAAAATACATGTTGTCCAATGGGAAGCTAGTAAAAAACCCGCCTATTCTTAAGGGCGGGCTTCATGGGAATGACATCATTGAGTCCCGGGCTCCTGTGTGCCATTAATTCAATAATCCATCTGGATTCGGCTAACTCAGTTAGTTGTTTGATATCACCCCCTCTATTACCCAACTTCACATTTACTATCACCCTGAATTTAAAACTATGCGTAGGGTTAACTTCCAAGTGTCTAAACAATGCATTGCGTGTGTCCCCATTCCTGATGGATGAAAGGTGCTGTAGAATCCTCACTTTAAACATGCAGTTGGTCTTGCCTACATAAAAGCATGTGCAGGACTGGCACTCTGCCAGATAAACCACATCAGTGGTCCTGCATGTAGCTCTTCCCTTTAGATCAAACAGCCTGCCTGTCAGTGGGTGCTTAAAAACAGTCCTACTGTCAATGTGATCACACGCCTTACAAATCCCACATGGAAAAGTACCCTGTGTCATGATCAAATTACCCCTGGTAGTGATGACCTTATCCTTACATAACAAGTCTTTCAAGTTCTTGTTTCTCTTATACCTAAAGATTGGTTTATTTCCTACAATGCTCTTCAAATTGACATCACTGGTCAGGATGTTCCAATTCCTGTGGATGAGATCACATACACCTGTTATATTACTGCCATAAGTCAACTTCAACCTAGGGTCCCCCTCATTAACCCTGTTGTGTTGACCACCTGTATGTGCTTCAGTAACTTTTAGCCACGGTTTATATCTGTTCCTTCTGTAACCTTTGCTGCTATCCACCACCTTATCCACCATGTTACTGTCATAACCCCTGGCATGAAAACAATCCCTCAAATTATCCACTTCCTTTTCAAAAAGTGTGTCATCATTATTGATCCTTGAGATCCTAGCTAATTGCCCCTGTACAATATTCGGGAAAGTATAGCGAGGGTGCATGCTATCAAAAGAAAGCATGGTATTCTTCCAACAGTCTTTTCTGTATAGACAAGATGAAAATCCCTCCTTAGTCAGCTGAACCCTGACATCCAGAAAATCAATTTCTGAGGGTGAACTGTTAACCGTAAATCTCAGGAATGAGGTGGTGGAATGTAAATAAGTTACAAAAGCAGCTAAGGTACTGCTGTCCCCGCTCCATAGAATAAAAATATCGTCTACAAAGCGCATATACATTTTGATGTAACCTTTCCATAGCATATTGTTCAATACCATGTTCCTCTCCCAATAGGAAAGAACAAGATTAGCATATGTATTGGCACAGGGGGTGCCCATGGCTATCCCCTGTGCCTGCCTATATGCTTGCTGCACACCAATGAAAATGTTATTCTCCAACACCAGCATAAGCAACCTCACAACAGCTTCTACTCTCAGAGGGGTAGCACCCAACTCCTGCAAAAGTTCAGCTATGGCATGTATGCCATAGTCGTTGCTTATGACAGTAAATAAGCTCTGTATATCCATTGTCACCATAAGTAATTTGCCATCTGTATAAGCCCATTTAACATCTCCCAAGGTCTTCAAAAAGTGACCTGTATCCAATAGGACATTCTCCAATTTTGTTATATAGGGTCTAAGCTCTGTTTCCAACCAAATCGAGATGTTTTCAGTCACCCAACCTCTACCAGATACAATAGGTCTGAGAGGTGGGTCAATCTCGGACTTGTGTATTTTAGGCAAAGCTTTAAATATAGGTGTAACAGGTTTCTCTATCCACAGGAATTTAAATAGGTCCTCATCTATTATCATATTAACTAATAAAGAATGTAGACTGTTATGTACCCTGTCTATAACTTCTTTCACTCCTAGGGGATTGATCGGAATGTAAGTGTCAACATCCGACAATAATTCTCGCAACTTTTGATTATACCAAGTGGTATTAAGCACCACTACAGCACCCCCCTTGTCAGCCATCTTAATGGTTACATCAACATTATTGCCAAGTTCATATAAAGCTTTTCTCTGTGTAAAGGTTAAATTATGAAACCTACTATGTGTCTCTTCCTGAAAATAACGCATTGAATCCTGTTCACAGGCATTAATAAACAAATTCATAGCAGGTGAAAATGATGGAACAAAGCAACTAGGTTGCTTCAGAGTAAAATTACCTGTGACATTCCCACCAAAAATCTGTTTTAAAGCTAAATTACGACAATAAACCATCAGGTCCATTATGATATCGTTATACACACACGCCTTGCTGGGCACAAACGTTAACCCTTTATTTAAAACAAACAATTCATCCTCAGATAAACTGTAAGATGAAAGGTTAAAAACAATACCAGTATCACAAGTGTGAGTCAATTCAGCAACTTCCTCCTCTTGTTCAATTCCCTGTCTTCGCTTTGCGATCGCTTCCATGCCCCTTTCTTCTTGACCGGGGCTGGTAATTTGTCCAAAAAACGTAGCTGACCCTGTGTACATTTGGGTCTAGCTCCTGTCCTGTTGTCACCAGAATCGCAATCCAACATTGTAGAAATTCTAGATGTAGAAACAAGGAAGTTTTAAGGTATCAGCAGTGTCCAGTTTTGTGTGCTTTTTGGATTTTCTCTTTACTTCGCTTGACTGGACTTTGGTGAGGCACAGAACATTATTTGGAATGTAGTCAATAGTGAAGATTTGCAATCAAGCATCACTTGCCAAAATGAACTCTTTGCATCTAAGACAGAAAAAAAAAAGTGGCATCTGGCATGAGGGTTGCAATTTCCTCAACTGTACGCATAGGATGATGAGGTCTTTTTAATGCCTTGTTCAAGTCTCTTGGGTCATTGCTTATTCTGAGTTCATCTGAATTTTTCTTATGAACAGCTACCATGGAAGATACCCAATCGGTTCTTTGACTGGACAAATCACACCTTGCTTCACCATTTTGTCTAACTGGACCTTGACTTTGTCCTGCATAGCTATTTGAAATCTTCTTGCTGGTCTGACCACTGGACTGACCTCTGGGTCTACTTTCATGGAGTGCACAACTGGAAATTTAGTTTAGTTTTAGTTTAGTTTACATTTGTTGACCAGGATAGTCTAACTGCATTTATATCCATTTTCAGTAGAGTCCGGGGGAGATAAGCTCCAAGAGATTATTAGACTACTAACATACAGGTACTAGTTGTTATACAGTTAAATACTACAAATTTTAAACAGTTCAGGAATCTTCACAGTTTATACAAAAAACATGTTGCAAGCATTAGATATTTTAGACTTTATGTACAAGACTTCATTAGTAACTAGAAAGTAATTGTTAAACAAATGCATACTTCAAGTTTCAACAGTTCAGCAATGCTCACAGTTTAAACAATACTTGTTGCCTGCCTTAGGTAGGATGCTTTAGAATTATATGCAAAAGAATTTAACTAGGTATTTTAAAGTATTTCTATTAGGATAAGATATGTTTTTGCCAAGGATAGGCCTTGATCTAAAAAGACACAGAGCAGGAATTAGGTCTTAAGAGAGGGTATTTGGGCTATAGTATGAGATTGGTCTGGATTTGTACAGGGACATAACCAGTGGGTTTTAAGATAGAGTTTCAGATTGTGATTAAAAAGTGTAAATGAAGACAGTGATGTAAGTTCATGGGGGAGTTGGTTCAAATACTTTCCAACTGCATTTGAGAACAGAGCATCTCCCGCCATGTTGTTAGATTTACATGTTGATACAAGTAGTTTATTAGATGAGCGTAAAGTTGAAAGGTTCTTATATTGGGTAATGAGACTAGGAAGTATTGGGGTATTGGAAGGTTGGAAAAGGGTTTTGTGTGCAATGGTGAGTTGTTTAAAGTGAATCTGATTCAGAAGCTCTAAGCAGCCTAATTGTTTCAGATTATGGCAGTGATGGGTCCTAAAGCAGGAAGCAGTAGCAAATCTGGCAATGCTATTGTAAGTGTTGGCTAGCTTGTTAAGGTTATTTTTTGATAAGTTAGTATACATGGAAGAAGCATAATGGAGATAATGTGGGAATAGGCAATAGTGGTTCTGGCTAGTGAGGAGAGAAAGGGTTTTATCCTATAGAGGGAGCCTAGTTTCTTGTTGACAGTTTTTATGGTATTGTTGATATGGGTTTCAAAGTTCAGGTTGTTATCAATGGTTACCCCTAGAAGTTTTGCTGTTGGATCGGGAGATATGAGTGTACCATTATTGGATAAGACTGAAAAGTTCATTGGGAGTGATTTACGGGTAGGAGTGAAGAGGAGGAGTTTTGTTTTTTGGGGGGGGGTTCAAGAGAAGGCAGCATTGTAGAAAGCAATTTTCTGTTTATTTGAACATTGTCTGAGTTAGAGTCTGTAGTTGGGAATGAGATTTAGCTGAGCAGATTATTGTTGAATCGTCTGCGTATTGTACACAGTTAGTTAAAAGAATAGCTAGGTTGAGGTCATTGATAAATATTGAGACAAGGAGGGGGCCCAAAATAGAGCCCTGAAGAACACCTAGGGTAACCGTGAGATGGGATGAGAGGTTGTTGTCCCATAGCACTGCCTGCTGTCTATTATCAAGGTAGGACTGGAACCATTTTATAGTCTTTGTGTCCAGAGAGAAGAATTTAGAATATTGAGAAGTAAGTGGTGGTTGACCATGTCGAATGCTTTTGAAAGGTCGATGAAAAGTGCTGAAGAGAGAAGATTGTTATTACGGTTTTTATTGATGCTGTCAGTGAAGGATAGTTGTGCAGTTGTTGTACTGTGGAAAGGCCTGAAGCCATGTTGAGATTTGGCCAGTAAATTGTTCTGGAGTAGGTGGTCTAGTAACTGTCTGTGGATGCA
Source organism: Protopterus annectens (assembly GCF_019279795.1). Lineage (NCBI taxonomy): Eukaryota > Metazoa > Chordata > Ceratodontiformes > Protopteridae > Protopterus > Protopterus annectens. The sequence continues at coordinate 565,007,190 of NC_056739.1, read as the reverse complement.
CTTTTCCATTATTTCAGCTAATGGGGAAAGTAAAGCTATGGGACGATAGTTAGAATATTCTCCGGAGTTTCCACCCTTGTGTAGGGGGATAATGTAGGAGATTTTCCAGATGGTGGGAATAGTGCTTTCTTATATGGTTCTATTTATCAGCAATGATACAGGATAAGCTATGACTTTGGCTGCCTTTTGCAGGTATTCAGCAGGTAGCTGGTCAGCCGAGGGGGTAGTAGGTTTTAGTTTACTTAAGAGGTTGCAGATGAGGGAAGTTGGGACAGGTTGCAGGTTTAGAGTTGGGAGATAGTATTGGTTGGAAGGGCAGAGCTATTGGCTGTTGGTTGATTAGCAAGTGTTTGGATGGTCTCAGTGAAGAAGGTATTAAAAGCATTAGCAGTTTGCTTTGGATTGCCGGAATTTGATCCTATAGGGGGTGGTGCTGCGGATTGGCCTGGTTGATGTGGTCTGTTTATGCTAGCCTAGAACTTTTGTGGATTATTTTGGTTGGTCTGTTGCAGGTGGAAATAAAAGTTTTTTTTATCTTTGAGTATAGCTTTCTTAGTCTCATCTCTTTTTTGCCTGAATTGTTGTTGGTCTACGGGGTTTTTAGTTATTCTCCATAGTGCCCAAACTTTATTTCTCTGTTGAATTTTCTGCGTGGTTTTCTTTGTAAGCCATGGGGTGGTTTTAGATTTAATTTTGATGGAACGCTTTGGTGCATGGTGGTTAAGGATTGTTAAGAATTCTGAGTTAAAGTTTGCCTAGCTTCTCATTGAACACATCCACATATTCTGAGAAAATAGCATCACTGAAGCTAGAACTGGGACATGTGCTTACATGATGTACTTTTTTGGTAAAAGAAAGCAGTTTCATTCTCAAACTGTCTCTGAGACCTAATAATGATTGCACAGGTCTTCGAACTATGTAAAATTGCAGGCTTTAACTGTTCCCAGCCACATAGCATGAAAGCACTACTGAACCTTCGGTTTGAATCTCTTCACCTCCATAAGCAACAAGCTTCGCACAATTGACCACATTTAGTTGCTCACCAGCCCTCACTCTAGCAAATGTTTCTGTTGACATTACATTACACTTTGAACCAGTGTCTACTTTGAGCTTTGTGTGTTTACCATTGATCAGGATAGTGCAAAATACTTCATTCTTTGCCAACAAATCTACTGCATTAACCTTTTCACTGACCACTGATACACCATCTACATAGAAAGTAGGTTGTAGCTTTCTACATAATCAACTTGCTTTTTTGAGTGACCTTTCTTAATAACTGAATGAGGCTTGCTTGATTTACAAAATTTTTGAAAATGATTCCATTTTTTACACTTGTGGCATTGCTGGCCATGTCTCTCGTTCAGACTCATAGTTGGCACCACAAGTACGACAGTTAACAATAAGACTTGACTTGGGTTTTGCTGACTCACCCTTATACTGTACTGAGCATGCTCCTTTTACTAAGCTAGTCTTGGAACTTGCTAGAAAGCTCCGGGTTCTTCCTGCCACACCTGCAGGGGGTTGCTGCTGTCATGTGCTTAGGCCTGTTTTTGCCTGCCATGTGTTGTATGCTGTCTACGTTTGCTCTAGAGACTGCTGAAACCATGCTTTTATCACTTGCAAGCATACTTGTGTGCCTTTCTGTGAGCTTGTGGATTTGACAAATCCCTGTGTCTTTGCTCAATGTTAAATCACTGTCATGAAGCAAAGTCTTTCTCACTGCAGCACTATTAACACCACAGACAAGGCTGTCCTTTATTAACTCATCTTTCAAGTAACAAAATCTGCACATTTTAGCTTTGTTTCTCAAGTCACTGATATAAGCTGCAAAAGTTTCACCTGGCTTTTGGTCTCTTGTATAAAATAAGTGCCTGTCTAATGTAACATTTGTTTGGGGGTTGCACATTTCTCTAAATTTACATTTCAAGCACTCAGGGTCCTCCCTTAATTCAGCCGGTACCACAATATGACGGTTTTCCCCCTCTCCTGCATATACTTCTGGTGCATACACAAATTAACCCTCTCTTTCAGTAGTTTCTGACCCAGCTAAGTTAAGCAAAATGAATGCCCTTGCTCATACATCTTTGTCAGAAAAGCTGCTTGTATGAAAATATCGTATTACTGCTCAAATACTCTGCTATATTATGATCAAACACAAGTCGACTTAGTCTGTGAAATACCTTTGCCATATCAACACACAGTAGTGAAGGTGCTTCAAATTATGTACGAACATACACACATAAATATATATGCCAGTACTTGTAATTATGCCCAGTAGCACAGCAAACTCTTTGAAATAACTGCACTTTGCCAAATAAGTCTGTGTAGCACAAGAACACTTTGAAATCACTGTACTTTATGAAACCACTCATTATCAGTGTAAGAAGTACTTCACAATGACTGTATCTTGTGAATAAACTGTACATGATGGAAAAAGCTCAGAGTAAGAAACACTTTGAGATGGATGCATTTTGCAAATAAACTGTGCACAGCACAAGAACCTTTCAAAATGGCTGTACTTTGACTGCACTTTGCAATATAACTGTACTTTGAACACAGTAAACTCTTTGAAGTAATTGTACCGTAATAAAGCACACACTCTGCAAACACTTTGCACACTCTGAGATACATCAAACAACTCTAGTTATGCTTTGAATGGCTTTGGTCAATGCAAATAGTAGTTTGTGCCCAAACATGGGCAGGATTCACGAAGGCTTACACGGAGTTTGAGTAGTGTAAGCCTCCGTGTAAGCCTCCCGATCCAGGAACAGCCCAAACCTCCGTGTAAGAGACAGCTAAAACGTCTCTTACACGGACTGGGCGTGGAAATGCTCAATACCTCATTTGCAGCTGAAAGATATGCAAAAGAGGTGTTTGAGCGATCCAAGAAGCCCAAACCAGACCATGTAACGGACGTTTTAGCTGCAGAAATGTACACAGCTGACAACTGAGTACATTTCTGCAATTGACAACGGAGCTATGTCAGCTCCAAATAAAGGGTGCATATGAAATCATTTAGCATGCCAATGGCCAAATATGTGGCCATTGGCATTAAAAATTGATGCAAAATTATTTAAAATAACTTTTTTTTTCGGGGATTTTGATGTTTAACAACAGCTACACCACAAGAAACGGGTGCGCTGCCTAAAAGTGAAAAACCGAAGCTATAAGCCCACAATTGTGGGTGTTATGTATTACATGGAATGACAATGCAGGGACTAGCAGACCAAAAACAATATGGCCACCGTGTAGTGGTTGCCAAGGGGGAGGAGCTCAGTGTAAGAGATGTAATTAAGCATTACTAAGCAATCCTATGTAAATGAGGGTTACAATACTGAATCACACTGCCACATAGGTAATGAGCACTTTCCGAGTAGTGTAAGAGTTACAGAAGGGGGAGGAATAGAGTAAGAGGTAGGTGACATCACGGGGGGGAATGATAGAAATAAATGTATCACATTGGAGGGCAGTGTAACGTGACAGATGACAGACAGACATCAGGGAGAGAGGTGTGTCCCAACAGAACACTAGGAAAGTCAAGAAATAGAGGGTGCACACTATCCCTACACTCAAACTTTCTTGATATACGTGCATGCGCGCGTGTAAGGCAGGTTCAACATGTGGGAGCGTGTTGCAAACCGTTTACAACGGTTTGCGCGGGCGTGCATGTGTATAAGGCAATGTGCGCGTGTTTTACCATGAATCAGCCAAGTCCACACCGTGTAAGGATGTGTGCGCACGTTTAAGTAACTGTGAGCGTGCTTAAGCTGGTGTGCACATTGCTCCCCCTGAGGAAACAGAGAGGAAAAAGGAAACAACCAGAATACAAGGAAGCTGCCAGAGGATACTGCTGGAGTTAATTGGTGATAACAATTGGAAGCAGGCAGTTACACAGGCAGACTAGAAGCCCAACCCAGCACTTAAAACACTGCAAACAGCAGTGCAGGGTGTTTCTCTCAAGAGATACTGCAAGAAAGGAGTAAGCTATCAGAATTGAAAACTGAAAAAAGCTGAACTCAGAGCAGAAATGCTAGGGCTGCCATAGCTGTTATAATCAGGCATAGGCGAATTGCTGAGGGTGGTGACAATGCAGATGCTGACAGACAACCCAGAGTGAGGAGAAGGAGAAGAGTATACAGGCCCAGGGTCACCTACCATGGGTTACATGAGCTGGAGATAGAGCTACAGAGTGGACAGAGACCTTCTGGCAGCAAATTGTTGAGCTGTGCAGGCCACGTCTCACACACAGAACCAACAGAGGGGAACCCATCCCAGTGGAAACCAAGGTATGTGTTGGCCTAAGAATACTAGCAACAGGTACCTTCCAGAGACCAACTGGTGATATGATGGGGATATCACAGGCATCAGCCTCCAGGGTACTGCACCAGTTCCTGGATGCCATGTCAGCACATGTCGGTGATCATGTATATTTCCCCAATGCCCGTGAGGTATTGGCCAGCAGTATGCGTCTCTTCCAGAAAATAGCGGGATACCCTGAGGTACTGGGTGCAATAGACTGCACGCACATACGCATCAAAGCACCAGCCGGTGAGCGGGGTAGAGCCTATATTAACTGCAAGGGATTCCCCTTCATCAACTGCCAGGTCATGTGTGATGCCCAGGGCATAATAATGAATGTGTGTGCTGGCTGCCCTGGGAGCTACCACGATTCCCACATCTGGCATCTGATGCAGCTGTACCAATCATTTGCCAGTGGGGACTTCCCACACGGACACCTAGTGGGGGATGCAGGTTATGCACTTGAGCCGCGGGCTGATGACACCCATCAGAAATGCACACACACCTGAACAGGAACGCCATAATGAGGCACACGCACAAACACGTAATGTCATAGAGCGTATGTTTGGGCTGCTCAAGTCACGGTTCCGGTGTCTGGACACATCTGGTGGAGCCTTGCAGTACACGCCAACTACATGTACCCAAATGATCATGATATGTGCTATGCTACATAATATGATCCTGCGGAAACAGCTGCAGCAGGACCAGCATAGGGCTGGGCCAGACATACCCCCACCATTGCCAAGGCCACCACAGGCAGAGGGTGACTTGGAGGAGGAACAACCTGACCTTGCCCCAGTAGGCAGAAGGAGGCGTGCCCAGTATGCCCTGGCGTTGGCAAAGAGGCAACGCATAGCACATACACTGGCTCAGTAGGAACACTGGGACTGATACCCCCTCCGACTCACTCATATAGTAACAGGGATGCCTAACATGACACAACCTGCTTCCAAACATGTACAGGGAGTGTAGTATGTGCATCCGACAGAGGCAGCCCTACAGCACCACCTGAGGCATGAATGCCGTGTGTTAAGTAATGTAACACCATGTACCATATGCACACCTGAGGACCCTGACTAACATCCACCCTCACCAGTCATAAACCACAAAAACACAAACCCACCTTCATAGGTACCACAAGGGATAGGAACCTAGATGTAATGCTACCCAATGCCAGAAGTATAAACAGCAAGATGCGTGCAGTGTAAACGCACACAGTATAGAGAATGTAGATATCAGTGCTGTAATAGAAAACTGGGTCAAAGCCCACATCAGCACCCTAACACTACCAGATCACACCTCATACAGTGATGTACAGCTGCAAAAACATGGAACAAACTACAAAACGAGGGTGACTAGCAATAAATGTCATGGATAACCACACCCCCATGTTGGTACCACAACAAGAAGCAGCATGGATTAGCCATGGTCAAATACAAATGGCTAAAACTGCCTACTACTATATAGCTTGCTGCAGACCACTGTCCTAATAGCAGGAACTGCACCAGGCCTATGTTAGAATACAGGAAGATATCAAGCCCCCCAAACCACATTATATTGCTTGACTGAAAATACCTACACATGCACCATAGTTTCATAGTTTACTACTAGGCTATCTGCCCTAGTGCATTTATAAGCCTAGCCATAGTGATGTGGCTATTGCCACCCCTTATAGTGGTAATAAGTGTACAGAATAGATTCTGAATATTGTGCCTCTGACTTAGTAGTGACACATTATGACCCCCTTACTTAATCGAATAACTTGACTGTGCCTCTGTCTAGTAGTGACACAGGAGGACCCTGGGGTAAACCTACAATCTCACATCCACTTGTCCAGATTTCTCTTGAAGAGAGTCAGTGAGGGACTCTGTCTAACATGAACTGGGATTCTTTGCTAGAGTGTGAGAAGCCTCTGAGCTATGACTCTGTCCCTCCAGCATGTCCTATACATGTATGTGCTGAGGTTCAAATCGTTAGCTCTCATGGTTCTGGTGGATTTGGATTGCTTGCAGTGGAGCATGTCCACCAAATCCTGATTGGACATGGTCTTGTATGTCAGGCATAGGTCACCTGTAAGTAGGCGGTATGCTACTGAATAAAGCTGGATTTCCTTTAGTCTGGAAGCATATTAGTCTGGAAGCATATGACATGTGATGTAGACCCTTGATCCTCTTGGTAAGGTACTTTTGGGGTCTCTCCAGCTGTTGCAAGTGCTGGGTGAGGTACATACCAAATGGGGCTTTGTATTCAATCATGGGCCTGATAAGGGAGAAGTATAGGGGTACAATGACCTCCTTTGATCTGGATGGAAAACCCTTCATGATAAGGTGGGCAAGATAGAAAGTCTTTCTAACCACTTTGGCAACATGGGTGTCAAACGAGAGGTCACTATCTACATGGGTCCCCAGGTGTCTGATTTGTTTTCTGTGCTCAGTGGGTTGCTGTCTATGTATTGATTTATGGGTACTTTGTTCCTCCCAAAGGGGATGACTACACATCAGTTGCATTCAGTTTCAGGCCATGATTCCGGCACCAGCTATCTGTTTTCGTGAGGGCATTCTGTAGGATGTGTGTACCGCTGATGTATTCACTATGGTGCCTAGGTTGCAGTCATCTGCAAACTTTGTCAGCCACAACCCTCCTATGTTTGCTTTCACATCTGAAAAGTAAATGCCAAATAAGAGGGGTCCCAGGACAGATCCTTGTGGGACACCACTTGTGACTGGCTTTGAATCTGACAAGGCACCTGCAATGTCGACTTTATGGGTTCTGTTTCTTAGCCATTTTGCAACCTATCTTGTGACATATGGTTTTATATTTCAGCTGTTGAGCTTGTCTATGATGCCTGAGTGGGGTATTGTGTCAAAGGCCTTAGCCAAGTGCAGGTAGGCTGTGTGGACTGCTTAGCCCTCATCAATGGCCCTACTGACAGTTTCAAAATAGTCAACTAGGTGCAAAAGGCAGAATCTGCCCTGTACAAAGCTGAACTGGGTGGGATCAAGGGTCTGTAGGTCACCAATGTCTCTGTTTAAGAGCTCCATAATGACTCTTTCCATAGCTTTGCAGACAAGGCTGGTTAAGCTTGTGTGGTGGTAGTTCCCAGGGTCTGTGGAGGCATCTCCTTTGTGGAGTGGGACCACTGTTGCTGTACGCCAGTGTTCAGGTATATATCCTGTAGCAAGGCTAAGGTTAAATAGCATTTGTATATACGGGTTTAGCTCCTTCTGGAGTTCACATAGCACGCAACTGGGGATACCATCAGGTCCCATTGATGCTGTGTTTTTGTCTTTGCTGAGTGCGGCTCTCACATGGACATCTGAGATGACAGTGAGGTTACATTCAGCTGTGATAACTATCTTCTTTTGGGGGTGAGGAAGGGGGAAAATTGCACTGAACCTGTCTGCCAGAATGTTGCCAATATCTGTCAGGTCACTGAAATATATGTCGTTGTGTACCAACTCTGAGCATATCTGAGGGTTCCCACCCAGGTGTCTGACATAACTGAAGAAGGCATTGTGGTTATCTTTATTGTCTTTGGTGATTTTTGTCTCAAAGTTGACCTTGGATGTCTTTATGAGAGAATGTAGCTTTTTACTAGTGCTGATCACAGCTGCCTTCCCTTTAGGATATGTAGCTCTGTCTTGCATTAGTATCCTTCATTTGTTATACAGTTTGTTTATGGCTGGGGTCCACCAGACAGGCCACTTTCCCTTGGTGGAGAGGGTCTTGGTTTTATTTGTGATTGCATGGTCCATGCTTTCTTGGAGATGTCCATAGAAAGCGTCTGTGAAGGAGTCACCGTTGTGTGTTGTGGTTTCCACTGCCCCAGTGGGCTTAAAGGATACCATCTCAGTCTGAAGAAGTGTGAAGTCAGCTTTTGAGACGTTTGTCACTATACTCTTTGTATTATACTAGCACCGACACATTTGTAGACAATTTCCGAGAATCCATCATACAAAATGGACATGCAAAATGTAACACTTCCACAAGAGGGGTAAGCATACTGATGTGATAATCAGAAATATGTGTACTGGATGTCAAGATGAGAAGTGTATCCCTCACTGGTAAGACCAGACCATAGAGTAATCACACTGTAGTTACACATCCCGACCCCAGTCCCTGGCCAGAATACCACAGTGAAACACATGTATAAAACATAGCTTGCACCCCTACAAACCAATGTGGAATCCATGAAAGGCCCTGTGCAAGTCCAGAATATGGGACACACTGCAGAACATGTTATACAGGCATACCATGAACAGAGCCAAGAGTGCTTGGAGTCTGCAATCACAATAACAAGACACAATGCCATACACCCAGGCATCTGGCATGCTGGACTCCAGCAATTACTAAACCATTGAAGAGAATGAGGAAGCTACCACATGATAGATCAAACATAAAAAGTGAAGTAATCAGTGATCACTAGTATGGCAATAAAATGTGTCCACACATACAATCCACTAAGGCCAGGCAAAACAAGTAGAATCTGTGAATCCAGTGGCAATGTGACACCTGTCCCAAGTACACACACAACAACAACTCACCCCAATAAATACAAATATATGTGATAGACGCAACCAGGTAGCCAAACCGGAGCCTGAGCACCCCCAAATCAGTACTGTCAAGAGTAGTCAGGAGGACAAGGTAACCACATACACCACAAACCCAGTCCCACATAGACCTACAAATCCACTGTAAACCAAACACATAAACACAAAAACATTCCCAGAGGCCCTAATTACAAACACACAACACCAACACAAGCCTCCAAAGCAGACACCCAATAAAACAACCTCCAGACATAGCACGGTAACACATAGTACACAAAGCTGGTGTGCCAAACAGTCACAGGACAGAAGGAGAAACAACATGCCTGATACAGTTGTAATAGGTGACTCCATAGTGAGACATGCTGCTGTTCCAGGGATGGCTTGCACCTGTTACCCATGAGCATCTGGATATTGCCTAAGGCTTTTGCAACCTACAGAGATCCTTTCGTAGGCAAGGCCAAAAAGACTAACCCACCACCATAGAAAACAAAACTGGAAAGAAACAGAAGGGTAATGCTGATCAATGCCAGATGTGTAAACCTCAATATGCATGCTCCTGAGGCCCTCCCCAGTATGGAGAACATTGATGTCTGTCCAGTGATAGAAACCTGCTGCAAGCCTCATGACAGCACACCAGCACTACCAGGTAATACCACATATCATGTGTTATGAACACAAAACCTGGAACAAAACATAAAAGGAGGGTGAGTATCCATATTCAGCACAGACACCTATACGTCCAGTTAACTGGCAATGCTTATGTCATTGCAGTCCACCCATGTGCAACTAACCATAGGCAAGATCATGTACAGTCTGTAGCATGCTACAGACCACACTCTCACACACAGGAACCCCACCCCACTGTCCTGAAGACGGTGGACAGTATGATGTACCACCAAATACAAAACAAGGGTGGTACACACAAATTACCTAAGCATAGGTGGTAAACCATTATGTGTGGAAGGAGTAATCAGGGACCTAGTGACACAAGAGGACAGTAACCTGTTATGTGACAGTCACATCGCCAATTTGACTAGGAAGACTATATTGACACTGTATCATGAAAGGATCTTCACATCTACGCCAACAAAGGTCATTGTGCCCTCTATACTCAGTTCCCCTTTATCAGACCATATTGTAGTACAATGCCTCATTTGGGATGTACATTACCTAAGGCACCTGCAGCAGTTAGAAAGACCTCAAAGGTACCTCACCAAGAGTCAGAAAGGGTCTGAAATATATGTCATATGCTGCCTGGCTGTAGACACCACAGCTGAATGCAGTCACCTACTGCCTACACAGAGGCA